>NC_056728.1:1151498145-1151630645 GCF_019279795.1 Protopterus annectens
ACTGATTTGCCAGGGGGACAGGCAGGAAATGTAAGCCAATTATCTGAACTTTCTGACAAAATCTGTACCATTGAGGGGTATGCTTCTGCATACAGCTTGCTACCACTCCCAGGATTCAAACCATGGCTGTGTGTGTGCTAAAAATACAAAAGTTTACATCTCAGTTGAGTGTGTTATTTGGATTTTGTTGTGTATCTATTCACTGTTTTTTTTGTCTAAGCCTCCCTCAGTTGTACAATATGACTTTGTGATTACAACAGTCATATACAAACATTCCTACACATTTTATTTATGTAGCACAGTGTGGGTAACAGTGCTTAATACAACAGTACTATTAAGAGAATGCAACACTACATTACCATATGATATCAGAGTAAACCCAAACAGTTCAGGAGTTAGAACTTTATTGCCAGGCTGTTACCCTTTTATTTATATACAACCTATATGAGATCTTCCTGCCATATTGTCTGGTTTATTCAGTTCATCCCATATACAATACAGGTTTTATACTAGCAATTAACTTTCTACTACTTTTAGATTTATTTCTTATGACAGTACATGCAAGATTATTACTAACCTGCCTCACGATGCAGCCTTTGCAGCCTACATGCATGGGCTTCCTGATTCACAGCCCGCTCCACTGCTGCTGTCAAAGACATAAGGGGAATATTTAGCCATACCTATCCATAATATACATGAGCTGGCAATTATTAAACAGGTAGTAGAATGACTACGTACAAGGCCGGTGTTAGCATTTTGGGGGCCCCCAGCAAATGTCATGTTGGGGGCCCCCTAGGCACTTCCAGTATAAGTATCATCCTATCAATGTCATCCATCCTAAGCAACCTTTTATTTTGTGCTGCAAACTTTTAGGAGTAGTATTCACAGACAGACGTGTCGCTACAAGCTCTTACATTACAACAGGCCTATGTACCACACTATCACTATGTTGACCTGTCTAACAAAGGGGCAGTTTCAGTTACTGGCACTTAGTTGCAACAATGATACATTGCAACAGCTCTATGTACAGGTCTGGACTTAAAGTGAAATGATGATTGGGCCTACATTTCAACACCCCACCCAACACACACACACCCCCTCCAGTCCTCTACTCTGATCCCCCCCTTTGGGCTCCCCATACCATGCATGTTACTTTTTTCTTCCTTTTCTCACATTTTGCTTTACTCTCAGCATAACTTTCTATATGATCTGAAGTGCATTTTAAAGTTTTTTTTTTCTTTTTATACAACCTTTTCATCCAATAATGGCTTAAACAAAAATGATGATTAAGGAAAGAAATTCACTGTTGCTGTTCTGCTTTAGCTTTCCTTGCATCCTTTCAACACACCTTTCCTGAACAAGACAGCACAGTAATAACCATTTAGAAAATAACTCAGATAAGCCAAGGCCCAAGAAGCCATAGGTTTACAGATGGTCTGGGATACATTTTAGAGCATTTTCTCAACATTTTACTCCAATGGTGGCCTAAACAAAAATCATGAAAAAGAAAAGAATTTCAGTCTTATTTTTTTTTTCTTTCAAGGAAGACATAAGTTGTGCTCAAGGCTTAATTTTCAAAGCTGACAAAATAGTAGCTTACAGTAAACTAACAAGGCAGTAGTTGTGAGAATTCTTAAGTCTTATCAGGGAATACTGCTTACCTCCCTAACCCCCTACAAAAGACAGTCACTGCCTCTGCATCCCTCTGGTGTTAGACTGGGATGAAAGCAGAGATTTAAACTGCCTTAGTCATATATTTCAAGTGACTGCTGATATACATATGCATAGCATGTTCTTCACCCCTAGCCCTCAAAGGCAGCCACATGTATATGTGCCTGATACGTGATTGTGAGAATGATTTCAGTAATATATTCAAATTTGCTGCTCCTAGACAGTACATCTCTCTTACACAAGCTATAGTAACCTTCTTTGTACACCACTGAGGTCTGTGAGAAACACTGCACTCAGCTCAAACACAAGCTATAATGACTTTATGTGTGCACCTCTAATTTTTGACTGTGATGCAAATTAAATATGTAATAACTACACAATCTCCCGCCCCTCATAACCCGTAGCAGCTTTCTGTACACACACATTTGAGCAGGGCTGGTTTTAGAATGGGTGTCATTGTAAACAGATGCTATTATCAGCTTTATCCTAAAAGGGTCATATCTCAGCACCATTCAGGTTAAACAGCGTATTCAGAAAATTGATACATTTTTCTCCAACCAGAAACAGCTTTGGTGGGGGCCCACACAGAGTCAGGTTTGATTAAGGGAGTCCCTATTATCCATTTAGACAGTCTGGAGAGTAGGGGCCATCAGACTCCAAGAATATCTAAGTGTCTGAATGTTCTGTGATATATATGTCTTACTTTCGAAATATAATTACTTGTTAGGTACATTTTTTTACTGATACACAAAAGAATAATGTCTATGTCCTGGCATTATTTATTTTATTTTTTTTTTATTTTACATTTGTTGACCGGGCTAGTCCAACTGGATATATGTCCATTTTCAGTAGAGGCCCGGGGAGAAAAGCTCCAATGGATTATTACAAGTTTATACAGCAATAGGCAATACAAGATTAAAATTTAAAAACAAAGTTAGACAATATATGTAATGTATAACTATGATAGGAGCAAAACAAAAGAGAAATAATAAAATGCCATAAAACAAAGAAATATATTTTTTTTACAATGGTCGTACAGTATATATGACATAACATTTCTCTACATAGATATTATGTAAAGGAAAGTTATAAAGGGTACAGGGAGAAGAGAATGAAGTTATTACGGTATAAGAAAAGAGAGAGAGGAAGAGGGAAAGTTAATCTGGGTTGGTACAGGGGCAAAGCCATTGATTATTGAGATGCATCTTCAGTTGTCTTTTAAAAAGTGAAAGTGTGGACAAAGATGTGATATCAGAGGGTAGTCTGTTCCACATTTTTCCAACAGAGTTGGCAAAGAGGCAGTCCCCTGCAGAGTTATTAGGTTTGGGAGTATAAATCAGTAGTTTGTTTGAGGAGCGTAGGTGTTCTATGTTAATGTAAGGTGTAATAAGGTTAGAGAGTATTGGTATTTTAGTTGGTTGGTATAGAAGTCTGTGAGCTATTAGGAGCTGTTGAAGTATTAATTTGTTGGGAAATTCAAGCCAACCTAATTGTCTTAGGTTCAGGCAGTGGTGAGTTCTAAACTGGGATCCTGTTGCGAATCTAGCAATATTCTAGTAAGACGTAGCAAGTTTCTTAAGGTTGCTTTTGGAGAGATTAGTAAAAATGGGGGAAGCATATAGAAGACTAGAGATAAGGTGAGATCTGGCTAAGGTGGTTCTTGTTTCATGTGTAAGGAAGTGTTTAATTCTGTAAAGGGATCCAATTTTTTTGTTAACTACTTTTATTGTGTTGTTGATGTGAGAGTCAAAGCTTAGATTATTGTCAACAATTATTCCTAGTAATTTTGTAGTTGAGTCAGGAGAAATGAGAGTGCAATCAGTGGATGTGAGAGTGAAATTAAGTGGGGTAGATTTACGGGTAGGTGAGAACAGTAACAGTTTGGTTTTCTTGGGGTTGAGGAGAAGGCAACGATCAGAGAACCATTGTTCAACAGTAGAAAAGGCTTTTTGGGTAAGAGTTTGGAGGTAATTTTGAGAGGTGGCACTGCATATTATAGTAGAATTATCTTCATATTGTATGCAGGTGGTGTTAGGGATGGCTGATCGGAGGTCATTAATAAAGATCGAAAATAAAAGGGGGCCTAAGATAGAGCCTTGAGGTACACCTAAAGAGATAGGAAGAAGATTAGATAGTGAATTTTTCCAGAGTACTGCCTGCTGTCGGTTTTCAAGGTAAGATGTAAACCAAGTTAAAGAAGGGGTATCAAGTGAGAGAGAGATTTTAGTATGTGCAGGAGAAGTTTATGATTAACCATGTCAAAAGCTTTAGATAAGTCAATGAAGACTGAAGATGACAGATAATTATTGTTGCGGTTGTAGTTGATGGTATTGGTAAAGGAGAGTAAAGCAGTGGTAGTACTGTGGGAAGGTCTGAATCCATGCTGGCAGTTAGCAAGTAGATTGTTTTGGAGAAGGTGGTTAAGAAGTTGTTTGTGGATACATTTTTCCATGATTTTAGCTAGAGGTAATACAAGTGCTATGGGGCGATAGTTTGAGAAGTCATTACAGTTCCCCCCCTTTGTGTAGTGAGATAATGTGAGATATCTTCCAGATAGAAGGGAAAATTCCTTCATTAATAGATCTATTTATCAGAATAGAAATGGGGTACGCAATGGCTTTGGCTCCAATTTGCAAGAATTCTGCAGGAAGTTTGTCTGCAGAGGGGGTGGTAGGTTTTAGTTTTTGGAGCAGTGATGAGACAAAGGTGGTAGATACAGGTTGTAAGTAAAGAGAAGGAGGAGTATTTCCAGCAGGTAAGAGTAGTTTAGAGGTATCAGGGGATAGGTGACTAGCTAGAGTTTGGATGGTATTAGTGAAGAAAGAATTAAAGTCATTGGCTATTTATGTGGATTGTCAGGGTTAGAATCCTTAGGGATTGGTGTGATAGACTGGCTTGGGGATAAAAGATTATTAATACTGGCCCAGAATTTTTTAGGTTCATTTTTGGAGGTAATAGTTCTTTTTGTCTGTCAGGATGGCTTTTTTTGTACTATTCCTAAGCTCTTTGAAGTATTGGTGGTCTGTCATGGTACGCCATTTTGCCCAAGATTTGTTTCTGAGAATAATTTTTTGCCTAGTATTGTTGGTCAGCCAGGGAGCTGTTTTAGTTTTGGTTCTAATAGTACGATTTGGGGCATGGTGATCAAGGACAGACAAGAAAGTGGAATTGAAGTAATTTACTGCTTCGTTAAGTGGGAGATATTTTGGTGGGTGCATGCACAGATAAAAATCAGTGATGTTTTTCACACACACACACACACACACACACACACACACACACACACACACACACATGCATAAGCCGCAGCGGGTCTATATCACCGTATCAAAAAGTAAATTGTCGAACGCTCACAATAGCAAAAGTGCCGAAATGTCGAGGGCCCGTTTTTGAGATCGCTGTACAGTGAAGATTGGGATATTTACCCTTTCCTCACTGTAGTGCGATCTCGGAGTTGGAAGATACATTTAGTGGAGGGTATAACGAGTTCAACTTTCAGCATTTTTGCTCTTGTGAGCGTTCGACATTTTGCATCTTTGATGCGGTGATATAGACATGCCACGGCAGTACTAGTTTTATACTTATTTCAGCAAACAGCAATACATTGTGCAACATTGGTACTGCCACACCAGAACAGAGACTGCTGTTTAGCAGTCGTCAAACAGCAGAAGGGTTAAGATTTGTCTCATTGAGGAGTAATGCATACTGTCACTGTCCCTGATTTCACAGACCTTCCCTGATTTTGTTCATACTTTTGCTTTGTCCTTCATAAAAAAGTCTGATTTGCTAGTAAATCATTCAGGATTACAAACATTCAATCAATCCAGACATCTGAGTTTTATATTCATTGTCCAAAAATACATGTTGATGCAAAATATGTTATTCTAGTAACCTTTTAAGTGAATTAGAGTAATATTTAAACATATTTCTGATTCTGAGCCTTTATTATATTATTGTTGGGATTGCACTGAATTCTTAAGCAAAGAAATTGAGAGTTACAGTATCTGATATTCTGGTATTATTTATACAACTATCTGAAAGAGAAACTATCCCTGATGACTGGAAGCATCAGCTCTTCTTAAAATCCAAACTTTGCACTGAGATCAGTCACTCTTGGCTGCCGATCTCTCTAGTGCTTACCTTGCTCATGTTCATTATCAGCTTCATCCTAATAGGGTTATAACTCAGCCCTGTTCGGGTTAAAGAGCATAATTAGGAAATTAATACATTTTTTCTTCCTCGTTTTTCCCCAACCAGCAGCAGTTTTTGTGGGGCCCCCACACAGTCAAAGATGATTAAGGGGGCCCCCTGCAGCCATGGGTTTTACAGGGACCTAAAGCTGGCTATGTAGTTAGTTTTATTGGAGAAAATGTCCAACAGCAGGGTTTAACTAAGCTAGAGGCACTATGTTACTGGTAAAATATTTAATGGAATTCTGATGCCTGTTACTTGACAAAACACTGTTACTACAACTAGAAATATCTTTGAATTTTAAGGGAGATATAAATAAGAGTTATTACCCTCATGGTTTATTAAGTATACAAGACTGCTGTACTAGCTTTTGTTAGTTTTACAGACATGTTACAAAATATAAGGTAAAATAACTTGCTGTGGTTGGGGGCCCCCAGGGAACAGGGGCCCCCCAGCGACCACAGGGTTCGCTGGTGCCTAAAGCCAGCTATGACTACTTACACACTGCTGGGACATCACCCTGCCTAGCTTCTTGGATCCACTGATCCAAGAGCACCCTCTTCCTCCATTTCAGGTTGGCATAGTGATGCCTGACCTGCTCACCAGTTCGAGGGATGCCAGTGGCATTGGTGAAGTCACAGCCGAGACGGTCCCAGGCTTCTGCTTTATATTGGGAACCCTGACACTGGCCCTGCAGCAGTCTCTCTTTATGGTCTTTTACCAGGAGTTCTGCCATGACCTTGGAATCCTGAGTGGTCCAGCACTGAACTCAGAAGCACAATCCTTCTCTGACACCATCCATTGTGCCTACAGGAGGAAGCTGCAAACAGTTATGAGATGTATTCCCACCTGTGGGGTTTAAATAGGGCCAATTTCCCATGCTTTGCCATGATTGGACGATTTTGAAAATACTAAGCTATGGGCAAACCTGCTTACCTAAGGTTGGCATTGCTTAAAGGGGTATACCAGTGGGCAAATCAATTTTACTGGGCTACGCATTGCTTATACCTAGTAAGCAGAGGTGTGCAATGCTTAGTGTTGCTTATTTTTAAGTTTGCACACTAGTTGCTGTTTGGCATTGATTTATCATTCATAGGTTCATAGGTCCATAGGTAGATACTAGGCTACCAGCCCAAGGGCCTAAGTAAGCCTAGCCAACAAGGTTCCCTGGCTTACGCCACCCAAGAAAGTTAATTTCCTGTGCCCCCGTCAAGCAGAGCAACAGAAGTGATCCCCAGGGTGTATTTCCTATTTTCCATCCACTCATTAAGATTTTTCTTGAAGAATGCTAATGAGGAACTTTGCTTGACATAGATGGGTAGCTTGTTCCAGAGTATATGAAGTCTCTGGGACAGGAATCTATCCCTCCAGCATGTCCTGTTTATTGTGGTGACAAGGTTTAGGTCCCTAGAGCACGTAGCTCAGAGGGATTGAGATTTCTTTAGGTGTAGCATGTCCAACAGTTCTGGGTTTAACATAGTTTTATATGTTATGCAAAGATCTCCTCTGAGTAGGCAATATGCTACAGAGTAAAGCTGGAGGTTTTTGAGACGGTCAGTGTAGGGCATCTGTTTGAGGCCAGTAATCCTCTTTGTGAGGTATGTCTGTGGCCTTTCCAGCTGTTGCAGATGTCTTGTGAGGTGCATTCCAAAAGGGGCGTTGTACTCTATAATGAGTCTAATGAGTGCCGAGTACAGGGGAACAATGACCTCTTTTTTCCTGGATGAGAACCCTTTTGTGATGAGGTGTGCCACATAGAAGGATTTCCTGACTATTGTGGCGATGTGATTATCAAAGGAGAGACTACTGTCCACCTGGGTCCCAAGGTCTCTTACCACATATTAGGCACTACGTAGACTGCCGTTTATGTGGTAGTTCATGGGTACAGAGTTTTTACCAAAGGGGATGACAATGCACTTTTGGGCATTGAGCTTGAGGCTATGCCTCTGACACCAGGCATCTGTCTCAGTGAGGCCCTTCTGTAGGATGTCCACATCATTTGGGGACTCGACTATGGCTCCTAGTTTGCAGTCATCTGAGAAATTCATTAGCCAGAGGCCTTCTGTGTTCTGCCTGTACTTCAGAGAAGTAGATACCAAACAGGAGAGGTCCCAGGACTGAACCCTGTGGTACTCCACTTGTCACTGGTTTGAAGTCAGATTTGGAGTCTGCAACTTTTACAGTGTGGGTTCTGTCCGTGAACCAGTTGGCAACCCATCTTGTGATGTAGGGATTTATATCTAGTTTAGTGAGTTTATCTATAATTCCAGAATTGGAGATGGTGTCGAAAGCCTTGGCAAGGTCAAGATAGGCTGTGTGAACCACCTTACCCTCATCTACGGCTTTGCTGACTGCCTCAAAGAAGTCACTCAGGTTCAGAAAGCATGATCTGCCTTTCACAAACCCAAACTGGGTGGGGTCCAGAGTTTGGAGGTTACCAATGTCTTTGTTTATGGGCATGAATCTCTACCAAGAGGTCAACTTGAGGCAACAGGGTCATGGAACTGATCAAGTGGCAATGGAAAGATGCTTTGACAGCAGTTCACACTTTGTCCCAAAATGTCAGCTATTGATCCAGGATCACTAAGTTATTTCCTTTTGTGAGTGATGTAGTTGGGAGAGTAGGCATGGAAAACTTATGGTACCTAAAATACTCATGGCCTCTGGTGCTTAATTCTGCACACACAGAGCTATGTGAGACATGACTAGATCCTTAACATCAACAAGAAGGGAAGGTTGAAGATAGGCTGTTTATCAAAGATATAGGATTAAACAGGATATTTTGAGCTTGTCATAAGGACTGTTTTTCCAAGATCAAAGGGGAATCCCTAATTCTGAAGAAATAAGATCTGGTAGGTTAGTGGGCCAATAACAGCAAGGATGCCCAAAGCCAACCTTGAAGCTCAAGGATCTAAACTGCAAACCTGAGACTATGATCATAGATGAGCTTCTGGTAATCACTGTCAAAGTAGAAAAAACACACACATGAAACAATGCTAAACGAATATGATCAGCATGAGGAGTACATTTAATGACAGCAAGCTTCCCAATGAGAATATGAGGTCAACTGACACTGCATGGTAAATTAACGCTGAGTGGTACAGCAGATGGGGCACAGCCTGTCACTTGAGAGCATGGCCTGTTGTATGTCTAGATAGGTAGGCTGCCTTATGCATAATCTTCACCTAGTACAAAGCATTGATGTCTAGGTTGTTTACTCCAAAGGCAAATATGTTGCCAGCAACACTCCATTCTGTGCTCTTGATGTTGCAGGAGGGACAGCTCATAGTTGAGCCAAGGAGTTCATGCATCCCAACAGTGGTAAAAATTAGCTTGGGGCTAGGACAATAAGTGCCTGGGACTGAGACCTGTCATTGACAAAGTCCTTGAAGCAGCACTCTCTTCTGAGAGGAACTGAATGTATATGAAAAAGAATAACACTTTGGAATAGTCTTCACCTTCACATAAAGCAAAGTACTTCTCTCAGCAGCATCTGGCACTTATATGTTGATAAGTGCTCAAGATCTTACCAAAAGCAATTTACTTTTGGCTGTGCTCCGATGGCCTTTCCTCATACAAGAGTATGAAGTACCATAGGCCTCAGTCTTGGGCTATCTTCTGCTCATGCTTCAATTAGGAAAAAACATGGGGGCTGGCAGCCAAAAAGAGTACTTCATGCACCCTAGAAACAGATGAGGATTTTCTAATCAGTGCCAATGCACTCCCTGCCGTGTGTACTCTCTCTCTCCCTATATATACTCTGTAATAACCAACTGTAAAAATATCTGGGCTGTAAACTGAGCTAGGATATAGGATGCCAAGTAGCATAAATGTGTCAGAATTTCAAGTAGACAGCTATAATATAATGCATCCAAATGGCAGTGAGACAGCAAACAGACAACAAAGTGTATGTTCCATCACCGGACAATAGTGGTGTGATGTCTGAAAGTTTACTGACAATATCTGTACAGATCTTTTCCAAAATGTTGAGCAAAGCATTTCCAAATATTCTGCTGCATAAGTGAATGAGGACCAGAATATAATTCCAAACCACAGAAAGCGTGGCATTGTTAAATGTAGACTGAGCACTACAATGTGGTTAAGCTGCAGGTAAAAGGAAATGAGAAGTGCATACTAATAAAATAAAACAGAATGACAAAATCACTGCTACATGTGGCAAACAAATCCCCAGATGTAAAAGCAAAACAGTTGCTATTAAAATTGCAGTGCTTATGAAACTATAGCAAATATTATATGTGGAATACTGATGTGGGTAATGAAGTTTGGTGTAGTTAAAATAATTTAACTGGTATATCAGTAACTGTTATTGGAATTAAAATAGTAATGATAGATCCAAGCAATGTTGCTCTTGCACAAAAAAAGAAAAAAGAAAAAAAAAAAAATGGAGGTCAGCACAAAGGACAGCCTTCAGTGTTTTCAACACACCACAGACCACTATCGTACTTACAACATTTACCCTCAAAAGAAATGTGTTATGTATTTTAGCAGGGTACCCTCAACCTTTTTTCTTGCTATGCCATCTAGTCCAGGTGCTTTCCTAGCATAACATTTCTGATGTCATTGCATACCTGCTCTACAGTAGTTAATTTGGCTATTATTTCTTGTTTTGTTTTTCCACTCTCAAGCTACTTAAGGTTTTAGTCTTTAGGTTTTAGCCCCACTAATTTATTGTTATATTATATATATTGTTATTTATTATAGTTTATTGTTGTGGAGGATCAGAGGTGGTATTCAGAATGATTAGGGAAAATTTGGCTGGGACACCCACGCAAATTCTTCTTCCCTTCAGTAAGTGTAATGGGATTCTGACACTCCCTTCAGGTTTTTAACAATTAACATAGACAAGTGGAACCTCAAAATCCTTTTGAATCAGAAATTAAACAAGACCCATCTGCCTGAGTTGGTGGTAGCTCATGTAAAATTAAAAGATCCCGTGACCTTTATTGTAAAAGGGAAGGGGAAGTTTTTGGTGCCCTGGTCAAAGTCTATCATCTCCCATAAAGGATTAACCCAGTCAGTGTAATTCATCTGAATGGTATAACTTTCACAGTACTGCAGTAACCATTTATATGTTGCACTACACAATAGCTGATGTATAACTTTATATTCTGTCAAGTAGGTAGAAAGTAACAAGGTGAACTATTTCACCAGTATGGGATGCTGGTCAAAGTCTTAAGACTAGGATGCCCATCTATGGCGTCCAGTTCCCATATTTTGTTTTTAGCTCCACTTTAACTTTTGTCATCTGTTGTCAGAGGGTATAGGAGGCAGTTAACATAGGACCAGCTGGAACTCCTGCTAGGAGTAAAATGAATATTCTGCTCGTAACCACCCCAATTATTGGGTGTCAGTTGTATTCCATCACCAACTATGCTTTACCCCCTCTGATACCTCACATTTCATGCTAAGATAAAGTGCTTCATTGACCACCCTGCATCAGCATGCCTTGCATTCTTACATAGTACCTAATCTTCCTTGCCTGGTAGGATGCATACCAACCCCTTTCCTTGGATGGATGAGCTGGGATTGACTACTCACTCCCGACCACTGTTTGATTCTCTTCCCCACCCCCTGCCTGGGTGAGTGTTCCAATTATTTGGGGGTAATTGAAGCTTAACTTCTCTATGCAATGAAGTGGGAGAAATTTCTACAGTTCAAGTCAGACTGGGAAGGAGATAACTCTATTCTAGGCAGATTAGGATGGGAACACTTTGACTTTCCCAGTTTTGCCTCATCGACCATTCCAGCTATGATTTTTTTGTGACTGTTTAATGTAAACAGAACCTTAATCATTGGCAAAGTATTGTGCAATAACTATCCCAGAAGTCTATAAGTCAATGTAGAGGCAGTTTGCTTATTTGTGAGTTATAGCTGATGGTGATATCACTGTCAGCTTTTGCTAGCAAATTATTATTTAACATTATTGTTTCTATAACATTCTTCCGATAATACACCTCAAACTGTGTAATGATCCATTTATCATTTTGATAGCTACAGAACTATCATGTTATTATGAGGCATCCTATGAGAAGCCTAGCCAATGCACTACAGCAAACATGTAAATTATCTGCCCTGAATGGGGACAGACAGTACATACCAAAAGGATGAATTTAGTAATACTCATCTAGTTAACAAGATTTGCATGTGGCAAACAAGAAAAGCCTTTTCCATAAAAAAGGTGATACATTGGGTCATGTTTGTCACAATGAAGACTGATGTTTAGGGAAGATATTTCTAGTGTTACTAGTTTTGTGAAGGTGTAGTAGTGGTACTAGGGCAGGGGCTTTCAAAGTAGAGAAGGATAAGCAAAGACCACTGTGCAGAAGCGTGTAAGAAAATGGGAAAGAGCTATAGACCTGTCTGGGTGGTAGCTTAAAGAACTTAATCCTGCAATGTTTTTATTTAGGCTTTATTAGGGCCTTTTGTGTCGGACAAGCTGTTTTAAGACTTGCACACAAAGGGGGAGGGAGCACTGTATTCTATGATGGGCCTAATAAGATAAGAGCACAGGAATTCTCACCTGAAGCTAGAAGGTATTTATTGGTAATTAATAAAGCAAGGTAGAATGGGTGGCCACTGTGGTGCAGTGGTTAGCATTATTGCCTCACAGCAAGAGGTTCTCTGGTTCAATCCTCGGCTGTGGTGCCTTCTGTGCAGAGTCTGCATGTCCTCCCTGTGGTCGCGTGGGTTTCCTCCAGGTGCTCCGGTTTCATACAAAAGACATGCTGCAGGTGGATTGGACACTCTAAATTGGCCCTAGGTGTGAGTGTGTGTGTCTTCTGTGGAAGGTTGGGCATTGGGCTGGCAACTCAACACTGTAAAACTCCATTGCCAGTCATGAGCGGACAGGTGATCCGCTGTGGCGACCCGTAACCGGGGAAAGAAGAATAAAGCAAGGTAGAATAATTTCATGTGGTAGCTACATGGATGGCAAATGATAACTTATGAATAAATATATTTAGATCTCTCTTACAGTACCACTTTTTAAGGGGGTTGCTGTTTATGGTACATATTTGGATAGTGTTTTTCAAGATAAAACCATGCTACACTATTTGGCCTTCAGTGTGAGCCCATGGAGAATACACCAGGTGAAGGCATGGCCAACCTTCTCTTGGAGGATGTCTGTATTAGGTAAATTGTTACTGATGTCCAATTTGCAGTCATTGGGAAATATGGTGAGCCATGGTCCTTTGTCTGTCTTAATGAATGTTGCTTGTCAAAGATGAGAAGCCCACAGTTAAGAGCTTCCTGAAAGATGGAGCATCAACTCACTTTAATGAGGCCTGTTGATAAGCAACGTTGGTTATCCAGTGAATGATACAGAGTTTAATGTTTAGGTAGGAACTTTTTAATTCCAACATGGGGAATTGTAGCAAACATCATTGCCAAGTCTCATTAGGTTTTAATAACATATTCACTGGTTCTAGATTGAATAAACAGATGATCTACTTTGCCACAAACCAGACTTAAGGTCAGTGAATTTTGGACCACCTATTTATTTTTAAATTCAGCTATGCTGTCTTCAATGACTTTGCAAATGATACTGAAAAATGAACCTAAAGTTCACAGGTTCCATGCCAATGATGAACTTGTGTAGTGAAGCTACTATGGAAGTTCTTCAGAAGTTTGATGTTTGGTCAGTGTAGAGGACACAGCTGAACAAAACTGAGGGTTGAGCAAAGCTGTGTTTTACACTGACTAGAAGACAGTGTGTACTTTAATGGATCATAGAGCTTAGTACTTTTGGTTTTGTATGTTTAGGACTTGCTGTATGGTGACCATGATAGGAATGGTAGTTTGAAAAAGAATGTGTTATGCAGGAATACATGGGCAAAGTAACAGAGGTAGATTTGTCACCTAGGATAGAAGCTTGGTACAGCACCGGATTGTGATTTTGAGTTTTCTAATATAGCTTTAACTCATTCTTTGGAATGGAGCTTGTGAAGTTTGAGCTGTAACTGTGAATGAGCGAAGCTTAAGTTTTTTGAAAGAATAAAATTATATCTTCACATTTCAAACAAATGTTCATATCTCTGGAGCCAAACAGGTTACTAAAAAGTATAAATTTCAATCTCTTCAGCAGAAATTTTTTATAGTGGTAGCATTCTTTAGTTTCCAGGTCTTAAACAGGATTTTATAAGTCACAGTAAACATGTAACTATTAAATCTGTAATATTTTGTAAACAGCTTACAACATCTCAATGACCACTCACGTTACTTACATACTATCATCAGAATTTTGTTCATCCAGCTTAGTGGTTTCATATAATGTGAAGCATTTCTTTCTGTGCTACTTGGTTGTTGAGATATTTAGAAAAAAACATGAAATTTATAACAATATAAATATTATGCAAACAATGGTTATGCTTGTCAATGTGTAAGCTTTAAGATGAAACATTTTAATACTTTGTCTGTAGCATGGTTTTGGAATTATTAATGTAAATATGAACAAGCAATATTTGATACCTAGAGATGTCAGTAGGATGTAACTGCAGAAACACCTGGAGGCATCACTCAGCTGTAATCAGTTAAAAAAAGTTTGATTTTCCTTGGGAGAGGAGGTGACTTTTAGTTCACTTCTTGCTTTACACTTTCTAATGATGGACTTGAAATATTCACCAACCAGTTATACACTGTTTTATGCTGAGAGGAATGGGATACATTCTATATAGCAAGCAGTTTTCTCCTGTTATAAAATATTGAATTCCATCATTTTTTTCTACAAATTTTCCACTGTATTTGTAATGAGTAGGAGCTGATTCCTCTAAAGAGCAGTTAGATGGCAGTAGAAGTCTAAAGTATATGTAGCAGCCAAGGCTGCTTTTCAGCCCCGGGGAGACTACATCCGAATTCTCCAGGTCATCAGTAAGTGATAAATGACTGACTCTGTAGTAGTCTTCTGACTATATCGGGGTTTCTGAACTGGAGATATCATTTTAATGGACAAAATAAGACTGGTGTTCAGACATACCTGAAGAGGTGTCGCATGGTGGGTTGGAAGCTGTAACAATATGTGAATGGCCAAGGTGAAGAATATTTTCATCTTAACCAGATCTGTGGCATAGAGAGATAAAGCCCTAATTATGCCATAGGTGACCAGAGGTTGATTATTAGTTCATCTACCTGTAATAATTGACCAGGGAGGATGGGAGTGAGTAGCCACTGCTGGCTTGCCAATTCTGGAGTGGGAAAAGTTTACAGCTCTAGCTTGCCTAATGGGAGTCACCAAGTCTTGTTTGCTATTGCCCCTATGCAACCAAGGGTAAACTGTCACATAGAGGCAGACTTCCTGTTGAAAGGCGATCAGTTGTGGTTAGGAGCCTCTGATAAAGGGAGGGTAGACTTGCCTGCTCCATATCATCAGAGTCTCACAGGGGAGGGTCAATGGGGGGGGGGATCAGAGTTAGAAACAGACAAGCCATCAAGCTTTCAACTAGCCCGGGAATACCTAGTTCTGGTCCCACTGGATCAAGTTGGTCAACTTGATGAAGATAGATGAGCCACTGGGAAACGTCTTGAGGGTAAGCAAAAAAAAAGTTGCACCTCAAGTGGGAAGGGGAGTTGGGTCCATGGAATTTGGGTTAACAAAGTTTAGGAAATTCTATCCATATTTGTTATTGGTTATATGTGTTTGCCAGGTGCTGAACAGGCAGTTGAAATCACCTAAGATTACTATATCAGTTTTAATGATTTATCTACTATAACTGATGTAAGGATATAGAATGGTCAGCAGGACACACTCATGGGGGTCTTATAACTGGCAATGTGTTTCCTGTTACAGACCATCTGGATTTCTAGACTAACATTGTTGAATTTAGCACAAGATAATGGGACTGCAGATGAAAACAAATACTGCCCTGCAGTTCTCAAAATCTAAATGATTGATGTGCCTAATCCAGGAATGGAAGAGAGATAACAGCACATTGAAGTCATGATCCAGTAACTATGATAAGTGTTCAAGGGTTAGGAAGGCCACATGCTTGAGCATTTTTTATTTGGACTACTAGCTTTCAGAAGTGCCACCTTAATGTAAGTCAGACTAGAATTTGCTAGGCTGATATAGCCAGAAAGATTCCTGTTAAAATGACACTGAGTGTAGCAAGTATTCTAGGTGATATTCAGAGGTGCGGAGGAAAGAAGTGCAGGTCATGTTTGAAGTAGGATGGCCTGTCAACTATCTGTTATGTGACACTTACTGGATTCTCCTGAAATGACACCAGTTATCAAATCGTTTAATTGTTTTTACTTTGAACTGTCATCAGTCTTAAAAAAAGGTAAGACAGTGCAAAAGACAAGTGCCTTTCCTGCACTGGACACATGCATGGACAGATTAATGGTCTCTGCATATCCCTTGAGGTACAGCATCTAAAGTCATTCATCCTGATGTGGACAACCACAAGTACATATTTTAGGGGAATGGAGAGAAGCAGGTGTAGCCAGTGTTAGTAAAACATTGATATTTATCAGACCATTGATCACACATGAATCCCGATAGCAGGTAAGTGCACAGTTCTTAACTGATTGTTAAATGTTGTTTGATTTTCACTTCTGTTCATCTGCAAGCCATAGTCATGGGCATGTGACTTCAACTCTGAATTTCCTTATTGTTATTAGATTTTCTGCTTCATCCGCTCTGTATTTGCACTTGCTGTTCTCCCATCAGTACGTCACACATTTCTTTGAGCTGTAATGTTTTCTCTTTAATATTTGATAAAAAATGTAAAAAAAAATACACCCACTATATGTTAATACTTGCTGTCTGAGTTACTCTTCATGTACAACAGCATGGTAACTGCTTTTCAATCTGGGGATCTAATAATATCACTCTTCTAATGTTGTTTTTCTGTATCACAAATGCTATCTTAAAGTAAAAAGGGCAGACTTCTGCAAACTAAAATACTGGCTAGTCAGATTCAAATAGTGTGCATCTTAATGACTGCACTCTGGATTAAAACATATAGGCCATGTTTTTAGAAGTTCATAAGGAAATTTTCCAGTGTTATAGGCCTGAAGGTAATTCAAAAACACTGATTCTACAAAGTAAAGATGAAGCGTATTGTTTATCATCTAATTATCCAGATTTTCTTTAAATCTACTTACATTATTTATAAGCCTTTCTATCTGGGGTAATGTACTCCAAATTTTAGGAATAGCAAGACTGATTTACTTAAGTCCAGGGAGTTAGTGTTAAACTTCTCTCTGTAAACAAAAGTTGGCATGTCTGTGAGATAAGGTATTATACTTCTAAATGTAATTAAGCATGCAAGCTTTTGTCATTGAAAACTTTATACGCTGAAATTCCCTTGCCAGCTGTACTGTCTCAGTGTATCAGACAGGCGGTGTGATTTTCTCATTAGTCAGACTGAAATCTGTGCATCAGTTCTTGAATGATTCAGTGGCCATGCAAAGCTGATAAGGAATGAATGGGAGTAGCTCCTAGGATGAAGGCTGATGACTGGAAGGTAGAGATGCAAGAAAGCATCCAGGAAAAATCTTTGATAGAAAATGTTAAAAATCCTTCAGGAGTTACATCGTGCACAGAGGGCGTGGTAAACAGGGTGACTTGAGTGCAGTGGATTTTATTTGCTATATGCTATTAGACAGTTTTTGACAGGATTTTATTATCGAATTTGATCCAGTCAATGCAAGAAGTGAACGCAGCATGTATTTTGTCTCATAATCAAATTATAGTAAGCAATTTAATTAAAAAAACTGTCAGAATATGTATATATCGACAAACCAGTTGAAAGATGTTGGTTGCCAAAAGTACTATCTAAAAGGAAGGGATTTCATTAGATATGGCCATCCCTACAAGACTTATCCTTAAAATAAACATTATGTGCAAAAAGTGGACTATATACAAGAGGATGACAAACAGTTTGAAACTTTAACGATCATACAACAAATTGCTCACTTAGCATAGAAACACACTTAATGGAAGACTGGGTGAGCAAGAAAGTCACACTGAATTTTTGCTAAAACAAAATAACTGGCCAACAGATATGGTTGATGACCTAGAAAATGGAAGGAGATCATACGGTTACTTTTCTCACTAGATGGATTCTAGAACTATTACATTTTCTGGAGAGCTTGCCATATGGTCTAGAGACAGAGAAATGGAGCTTATAGATCACTCTCCTAAGTCTCTGGTTGAGGAAGGATTCTCACTCAGGTCTGTAATTATCAAATTCATCTGATATCTGGGCTATTTTGTGTTAGAACAACTTGGGTAACACCCTCCTCCCTCCACCACTCCCCCTGTTCTGAGCATTGGCAATTATATCATCAGATTTGATGAGAATTTATAAAAAGTACTAGAAAAAGGCATATTTTTATATGACTATATAAAATATATATTATTTATATATTATATGATATATCATATATATTATATGATTTTCATATGACTGGTAAAGTCATATGGCACTAAATATCTCATTTTATCTCCAACAAGATTAATAATCTTTCTTTCAGAAAGAAGTACTTTTGACTCCTACAAACATGTCCTTACTTTTCTTAAATCTGTAATATCAGCAATATTCAGGAAGAAATTGACTGGAGCCAATAGAAATCTAAACAGACACACATTTTTTAGACAGTACCAACCAGATAAACTTACAAATATAACAAAACAAGTAAAGGAAAATATAAAGCTGCTGCTGATCAATGCTAGCTCCCTGCAAGCCCTCCTCACCTTGAAGGATGTAGGCGTCTGTAGTGATATAGATGTGGTTTAAATCACTGGACAGTACTCCGGCTGTGCAGGGCCATAATGCTTTCCACACATTTAGATTAGCTACTGAGCAAGAAGGTAAAAATGTATAGATGTCTCAGTCTTCAACCAGAAGATACTCACATCAAAGCTGGGAAAGCAACATAATGCCCTGAGCTTCACGTCCAAATCACTGTCAGCAAAGTCCCTTAGCATATTCTAGATAGGTACAGAATGCCCTCTAAGACATCAACAAATGACACAGAGCCTACTTATACAAACTGGAGTCACTCAACATTAAATCCAATACCATATTCCTGGGTAACTTCAACTACCCAGCTATAGACTGGGAAACACATACCACCACTATTGTGAATGCCCAGACATTCCTGGACATTAACACAAATGCTCTGAACCATCTAGTCAGAGTACCCACTAGGGGAAACAACAACCTTGACCTTGTCCTCTAAAATAAGGTGGAATTATTCCCCATCCCTTGTGTAATATCCTTAGTCATCAGATCTGACCACAAAGCAGTCTCCTGCAAACTAAAACTAAAACCTGAGATCGCTGTGGTCTCTGGAACTTCTAGGAGTTTCTCTAAGGTAAATTTTCTACTTCTAATTGATATCCAGGCAATTAATCCTCCTAAACCCAAAAAAACACTATTGCTTGTGCAGAAATGTACACCACTAACTTAAAGGGAATGTAAACAACTGCACAAAAGCAGCTATACCCAGTAGAAATGAGCAAGGTGAACCGTAAAAACAAACATTTTTAGTGGAACCACAATATCAGTAAGCTTTATAACAAAAGGAAGAAAACTGTAGCCAGAATAAGAAGGGTAACAACCGACATGTTAGAAATCTGATTATTAAATTATAAGAGCAGCTCAGGAGTCTAACTAAAACCACCAAAGCCAAATTTAGAAAAAAGTTGTCACCCAAGCCAATGACAACCACAAGGCTTTCTTCAGGTATGATCACAATCGATACATAGCAGTGCACTGAGCTGATTGTGAATTATACCACCTATACTGAAGTCACTGGGGATGCACAAGCCAGTGCATTTCTTTGCGCTGGTCCCAAGTCCAGATAAATGGGGAGGGTTGCGTCAGGAAGGGCATCCGGCGTAAAATTTTGCCAAACCATACATGCAGAAAACAGTAAGGAAATTCATACCAGATTGGTCGAGGCCCGGGTTAACAATGACTGCCACCAGTACTGTTGGCCAACAGGGTGCTGATAGAAATTGGGCTACTGTTGGCCGAAGGAGGAGAATAGGCGGAAGGCATGCCCGAAGGCAGGTAAAGGCTAGGAATGTGATAGTGAGGGTCGGAACTTTGAATGTTGGCAGTATGACTGGTATAGGTAGAGAGCTAGCTGATATGATGGACCGAAGGAGGGTTGGTATATTGTGTGTGCAAGAGACCAGATGGAAGTGGAGCAAGGCTAGGTGTATCGGAGGTGGTTTCAAATTGTTTTATCATGGTGTGGATGGGAGGAGAAATGGCGTAGGCATTATCATGAAGGAACAGTATGCTAAGAGTGTTTTGGAGGTGAAAAGAGTGTTGGATAGAGTGATGTTTATGAAGCTGGAAATTGATGGTGTAATGATGAATGTTGTTAGTGCATATGCTCCACAAGTTGGGTGTGTGATGGATGAGAAAGAAAATTTTTGTAGTGAGTTAGATGAAGTGGTGATGACTGTACCCAAGGGTGAGAGACTGGTGATTGGAGCAGATTTCAATGGGCATGTTGGTGAAGAGAACAGAGGGGATGAGGAAGTGATAGGTAGGTATGGTGTTAAGCAAAGGAATGCAGAAGGTCAGATGGTAGTGGATTTTTCAAAAAGGATGGACATGGCTGTAATGAATACATAGTTTAACAAGAGGGAGGAGCATAGGATGACATACAAGAATGGAGGAAGATGCACACTGGTGGATTATATCTTATGTAGACGGGCCAATCTGAAGGAGATTGGAGACTGTAAAGTGGTGGCAGGGGAAAGTGTAGTTAATCAGCATAGGATGGTGGTTTGTAGGATGACATTGGTGATCAAGAAGAGGAGGATGAGTGTGAGGGCAGCACCAAGGATCAAATGGTGGAAATTGAAAAAGGGTAATTGTGAGGTGATGTTCAGGGAAGAGTTAAGACAGGCACTGGGTGGCAGTGAAGAGTTACCGAATAGCTGGGTAACTACAGCAGAGCTAGTAAGAGATATGGCTAGAAAGGTGCTTGGTGTGACATCTGGAAAGAGGAAGGAGGACATGGAGACCTGGTGCTGGAATGAAGAAGTACAGGAGAGTATACAGAGAAAGAGGTTGGCGAAAAAGAAGAGGGATTGTCAAAAAGATGAAGAAAGTAGACAAGAGTATAAGGAGATGAGGTGCATGGCAAAGAGAGAGGTGACGAAGGCTAAGGATAAGGCATATTAAGAGTTGTATAAAAGGTTAGACACTAAGGAGGGAGAAAAGGACCTGTACCGATTGGCTAGACAGAGGGACCGAGCTAGTAAAAATGCGCAGCATGTAAAGGTGATAAAGGATAATGAGGGAAACATACTCACAAGAGAGGAGAGTGTATTGAGCAGATGGAAAGAGTACTTTGAGGGGTTGATGAATGAAGAGAACGAGAGGGAGAGAAGCTTGGATGATGTGTGGATAGTGAATCATGAAGTGCAGTGGATTAGCAAGGAGGAAGCATGGATAGCTATGAAGAGGATGAAGAACGGAAAGGCTGTTGGTCCTGATGACATACCTGTGGAAGCATGGAGGTGTTTAGGTGAAATGGCAGTGGAGTTTTTAACTAGATTGTTTAATGAAATCTTGGAAAGTGAGAGGATGCCTGAGGAATGGAGAAAAAGTGTTTTGGTACCAATTTTTAAGAATAAGGGTGATGTGCAGAGCTGTAGTAACTGCAGAGGGATTAAACTGATCAGTCACAGCATGAAGTTATGGGAAAGAGTAGTGGAAACTTGGTTAAGAAGGGAGGTGATGATTAGTGATCAGCAGTATGGTTTCATGCCAGGAAAGAGCACTATAGATATGATGTTTGCTCTGATAGTGTAGATGGAGAAGTACAGAGAAGGTCAGAAGGAGTTGCATTGTGTCTTTGTGGATTTAGAGGAAAGCATATGACAGGGTGCCTAGAGAGGAGTTGTGGTATTGTATGAGTAAGTCGGGAGTGTCAGAGAAGTATGTAAGAGTGGTACAGGATATGTACGAGGGTAGTGTGACAGGGGTGAGGTATGTGGTGGGAGTGACAGATGCGTTTAAGGTGGAGGTGGGATTACATCAAGGATCAGCTCTGAGCCTTGTCTTATTTGCAATGGTGATGGACAGGTTGACAGATGAGATCAGACAGAGTCCCCATGGACTATGATGTTTGCAGATGACATTGTGATCTGTAATGAGAGTAGGGAACAGGTGGAGGAGACACTGGAGAGGTGGAGATATGCTCTAGAGAGAAGAGGAATGAAGGTCAGCAGGACTAAGACAGAATATATGTGTGTGAATGAGAGGGAGGATAGAGGAATGGTGAGGATGCAGGGAGTAGAGGTGGCGAAGGTGAATGAGTTTAAGTACTTGGGATCAACAGTTCAGAGTAATGGTGAGTGTGGAAGAGAGGTGAAGAAGAGAGTACAGGCAGGATGGAGTGGGTGGAGAAGAGTGTCAGGAGTGATTTTTGACAGACGAGTACCAGTAAGAGTGAAAGGGAAGGTCTTTAAGAGGGTAGTGAGACCAGCTATGTTATATGGGTTGGAGACAGTGGCATTGACAAAAAGGCAGGAGTCAGAGCTTGACGTGGCAGAGTTGAAGATGTTAAGATTTGCACTGGGTGTGACAAGGATGGACAGGATTAGGAATAAGTATATTAGGGGGTCAGCCCAGGTTGGAAGGTTTGGAGACAAAGCCAGAGAGGCAAGATTACGTTGGTTTGGACATGTGCTGAGGAGAGATGCAGAGTATATTGGGAAAAAGATGCTAAGGATGAAGCTGCCAGGTAACAGGAAAAGAGGGAGGCCTAAGATAAGGTTTATGGATGTGGTGAGATAGGACATGCAGGTGGTTGGTGTGACAGAGCAAGATGCAGAGGACAGGAAGAAATGGAAACAGTTGATCTGCTGTGGCGACCCCCAATGGGAGCAGCCAAAAGAAGAAGAAGACTGAAGCTGATGATATAGCAAACCAGTAGACAGATAGATTCAGCTCCAACCTCACCTCCCCACACACCCAAATATTTCACATTGAAATATTACAAGTGAGTATTTCCCCAGCTATCACAAAGGACCAAGTCCTGAATGCTCTAAAATGTTACATATATGGGCTCTGAACAGTATCCCGGAATGTATCCTGATTAGCATGAAGCATGACCTATCCATGCCTCTAACACTGTTCAACCTTAGCCTCCAAATGGGCTTTGTACCAAGGGAATGGAATACAGCGACAGTCATATCCCCTGTCAAAGGGAGGGCCATCGATTGTCCCCACTAACTATCAACACATAAGTCAGACTAGCCTCATATGTAAATCCATGGAAAGGCTAATCATAGAGTTCATCAATAATGACATGGGAAACCTCCAAACACTGGACCTATCTCAATTTGGCTTTGTCAAATGCAGGTCATTTTACTTAGTCTAGTGGACATTTTCAGAAAAGTCAGCAAAGCAGTAGACGAAGACAAGATGGTACACACCACCTACCCAAACCTCAGGAGTTGCAGAAAAGCTTCATAAAGTAGGAATAATCCCCTACAAAACCCACTGGATTGCTAACTGACTCATAGATAGGAAGCAGGAAGTCAAGATAGGGGAAGCTACCGCTATAGAAACACTAGTCAGTAGTGGAGTCCCACAGGGCTTAATGCTGGGATCACACCTGTTGGGCATCTCTTTTTTGCCAGGTAGATGATTGGTAGTATCTGGCCAATGATCACCTTTGCTAGTCAAGAGTTGAGGGACCTCAAGTGTAGATTCATTACTGATTTGACATCCGAAGTAAGACATGATGGGGTGACCTACTGTGATGGAGGCAATAGGTTGTAGAAGTACTACCACCAGCTTTCAGTAACCTAGGCTTTCATTAAAAAATATGTACACTATTTTGTCCATACATATCAATCCTTATGGAGAAAACATTAATAAAGTAATGGATATAATTTTGCTGCACTGGGTGACTGTATCCCATGCTATTTTTATTTTCCCTAATAAGTATTGTGATTCAGAGACATTGTACCATAATAAAATAACATTGGAAAGTATATATTCCTAACATTTAGAAATGTTGTGCATCTGCATATTGTTTTTTGGGATATAACCATACTTTTAGACTATTCATATTATTTAAGGTGTAGCTAGAGAAGTGGGCTGTAGGTAACATATCAAAGATAACACTAGTAGGGTCTAAAAGGCTAATTCCTTTAGTGTTCCCACATATCAGCTTTGGGAGATATAGCCACATCTTTTTAAATGCTTATGTTACTTAACATGTTTGTGGAGCCTTGCATAGTTCTCTTTGCTGCCAAGGGTAATGTATGCCAGGAACCCTTAGATGGATAAGGTTAGGGTTAGCGAACATGAATAAGAAGGTGCAGGTGTGTGTGTGTGTGTGTGTGTGTGTGTGTGTGTGTGTGTGTGTGAGAGAGTGTGTGTGTGTGTGTGTGTGTGTGTGTGTGTGTGTGTGTGTGTGTGTGTGTGTGTGTGTGTGTGAAGGATGTGAATGCACTAGAGTGAAAAGGCAGGTAACAGGGGCATAGAGGCAGGAATAAAATGTGGACTCCAACAGAGAAGGTTGGCAGATATAGAAAATGTGGACAGGACAGTGGATGGACAAATACATACAGATGGACAAGTGGTGATGGGGGTGATTAGACAACAAACTAGAAATGGAGGAAGTACACCCAGAGGGGAACAGGATAGGGTACTGGAATGACTGGATGCCAAACTGGCCTGTAAGGCAAAAAAAAAACAGGCATCCCTTGCATGGATGGATGATGCTAGGGTCTGGTTGATCCTCTACTGACTGCTTGGTCAGGGCTTGCCTGTCACACAACTGTACAAGACATTTTAGAAGGCACTGCACATCGTTAAGGCAGGCGTCTAGTTTCCACTGCACCTTAGTCACCACCAGGATCAGCACTTGACACTGCAAGTCCAGAGCATTACCCTCTGAGCCACCCTTTAAAGAACACCCTTCACACCTTTGTGTGTGTACCATGGCTACCCAGTGATATTTGTTGATCAAGTTAGAAATGTCAGGGTACACTAGTAATTTATCCAGACAGGTAACTTCTATTTGTAACAACATGCAGCTTAACCTAAATAATGTTAACAGTTGGGCATCTCTCATCCAACCGAGTATGGCTCAGAAATTGCAATGCATCATGTGGCATGCACATTGTTAAAGGAGCAACACCATACATAGTCTTAAAATAGCAATGGTTAGATTGGATATGCACAGTATTGAGAAACATGCATTAGCTTTATTCCACTTATCATATTTTATATTTTAAGGGAAAATGTTCATTTTCTGAAATTACAAAGCATGATAATGCACAACCAAGACATCAAACTTTGAATACTCTGGTCTAATCCTACAAAAGCACATGATCACGACGTATGAACAATGCAGACATTTACAAAACATTTGGAAATACATTAGTAGCAAATACTTAACTACCCCAATGACTCTGTCACAACTCTGGAAGTACTTTGGGATATGAATCTGTCAATTACCTTTGGTTACTTGAAGACCACTCAGATTGGAACTGGTAACAGACAGAGGATCTGTGGAAGGCAAACTCTTAAACATATTATTATGAAAAAAAGAGCAATCGTGATTGGAAAAAGCAAAATGAGTGAATATAGTAACAGAGATTAAACAACTGGAACTGAGATCGTTAGAAAAGGGTAGGAGCAAACTACATAGGAAAAATGGGAATTGTGGAACAACACATACAGGGGAGGAATGAGGTTTAAAAGATGGTAGGACTTAAATGAGCTATGTAATATTTGACTGAAAATGATTGGGTAGACTATAAGTGATGCATAATTTTTGCAACGGGGAGTGTGTCAGTATGGTTTGTGATATAAAATGCTTGCAACTAGGATTGCATCGGTGTGGTTTGGTTTTCATTTATATAAATGTATGATTGCTTATATCATCGTTTACTAAAGATGTTTCTTGTTAAAAAAGGGGGGCAGGAGTTGGATAATTTATGTAATGTTGCTTAGGTTATGATATATAGCAATGTATGTGAAATATAAGGTTTATTAATATGAATTTGTTAATGCAGTTTAATTACTTTTGCATAAATAAATGTAAAATTGCCTATGTCACAAGTGATAATTCAATAAAGGTGTGTTAAAAACAAAGGAAAAAGCAACCCTCACATCAATTAAGTTTTTAGATAGCACACAGTCTGTCACTGTGAAACTGTGAATAGTCAAACTTTCACCCTTGTCTCATATGTTCGCCAGAGGTAGCTCTTTTGTCAATAAAAGTACAAATTCGCTAGACATTGGCAGAGTTATTCTTAGCTCAGAATGATTTGATTGGTTCTCTGGAAGACTGCATTCAATTTGACACTCAGAAACTAATTCGATATGTCTATTTTGTCGGAATATGGTACTATCTTTTGTTTGCACCATGATAGGGTTGCCACCTTTTCAAATGCCCAAAGTGGGACATTTTTTGTAGATATGTCAGATTCTACAGGGCAAAACATACCCACAGCCAGTACAAAGGACAGAACTGAAACAATATCAGTACACTTGAAAATATACTTAGTGGCATATCTACCCACCTACCCCAGGAAACCATTGTGTTAGGTGACTTTAATATAGACTGGGCTACCTGTAGGTTCCCCAATCCCATTAACCATATAAATCTTTATGGTTTCTCACAAATGATAACCACCCCTACTAGAACCCACAAACAAAGTGGTAAAGAAACCACCCTAGACTGGATCCTCATAAACAGTCACTCTAGTACTTATAAGCCAGGAACCCTTCCAGATGACATCAGTGACCATGCTCTAACCTATATAATTAAACAAAAACTTCATAGCCCTAATGCTACTATTTTCAAAACCTCCTGTTCTAAAAAAAACTTTCATCCTGAGAACTTCCAAACAGAACTGAAAGCATGCAACTGGTCACCACTGCTCCATCTTCAACTTGATGAAGCAGTGACCTCCTTTAATACTAAATTCCTTCAAATCCTAGATTACCATTCCCCCTATCGCTCTTCCTAAATAAAGACCAAAACTGCCCCATGGCTCAAAAAACAAACTAGGCAAAAAATCCTCCTAAGAAATAAAATCTGGGCCAAGTGGAGAGCCTCTAAAAGTCCATCAGATCACCTTTACTTTAAACAATTAAGAAATGCCATCAAAAAGAAATTCTGCTAGACAAAAAAAAAATTTTACCTCCACCTCCAACAAACCGATAAACAAAAACCACAAAATTTCTGGTCAGCTATGAACAAACTACTTCAGCCAGGGCACTCCAAGACTTCTATCCCATCAGGAATCACCCACAATAACCCTAAGCTAATTACTGATTCCTTTAACAACTACTTTATAGAAGCCATTCAAACTCTAGCTAATACTCTACCACCCATTAGCACCCTCCCACCTAATACCACAACAAATCCAGTTCCTTCCTTTCACATACAACCAGCACCTACATCCCTCATTTGTAACCCCCTTCAAAAACCAAGCAATGCACCCCTTCTGCTGACTGTCTACCAGCAGAATACCTGCAAATTGCAGCTAAAGCCATTGCCTATCCTATTTCTATCCTTATAAATAGAACTATTACAGAAAGTAAAATCCCTTTTATATGGAAGGTCTCTCACATCATCCCTCTACATAAAGGTGGGACATCAACTGATATTTCCAACTTTAGACCAATCGCCCTACTCTCTCCAATAGCTAAAATAATGGAAAATGTATCCACCGACAACTACTTGACCACCTCCTCCACAACAATTTCCTTGCTAACTGCCAACATGGCTTCAGTCCATTCCATAGCACAACAACTGCCCTGCTATCCTTTTCTGACTGTATAAACAAAAATCGTAACAATAACTCTCTTTCCTTCGCACTATTTATCGACCTTTCAAAAGCCTTTGATATGGTCAACCATACTCTGCTTATTGAGATACTAAAAGCCCATTCACTGGATGCACAGAGAATGCACAGACATTACTCTGGTTTAAATCTTATTTAGACAACCGACAGCAAGCAGTCCTTTGGGATAATAAGCTTTCAACTCCTCTCCCTGTAAACATTGGAGTAACTCAAGGTTCAATCCTAGGCCCTCTTCTCTTTTCAATGTTTATTAATGAACTAAATACTAAAATTCCTCAAGCCACCTGCATACAATATGCTGATGATTCAACTTTAATATGCTCAGCTAGGTCCTCAACCTCACTTCAGACCCTCACCCAAACTATATTTCATATTGTGGAAAATTGTTTCATGTAACACTGCCTCCTCCTGAACCCCAAAAAAACAAAATTATTATTACTCTTTGCTCCTACTCAAAAATCACTACAAACTCACTTCACAATAACCTCTAACAATGGAACCACCATATCCCCTGATACTACAACCCATTTCCTAGGGATAACCATAGACAACAACCTTAGCTATGACGACCATATTAACACTACCATAAAGTCTGTCAACAAAAAACTAGGTTCCCTGTATAGAATCAAACCCTTCCTTACACCAACAGCCAGAACCACTATTGCCCATACCCACCTGATCTCTACCCTGTTCTATGCTTCTGCCATTTATACCAATCTTTCTAAAAACAACCTTAACAAACTTGTCACTAGATATAATAACATAGCCAGATTCGCCACTGGCAACCCTTTCAGAATCCACCACTGTCTCAACCTCAAACAATTGGGATGGTTAGAACTGTAGCACCAACTACTCTGTCATCAACTTACTATAACCCAAAAGATACTTTACCACCCTAATAATACCCCAATCCTCACTAATCAGACTACCCCTTACAAAAACCTTACAACTCTTCGCTCAGCCAATAAGTTTCTAGTTTCCACTATTAAATCTAACAACAAAGCTGGGGACTCACTTTTCACTAACACGGTGGGAAAAGCCTGGAACCAGCTTCCAATTGAACTTTCTACTCTCTCTTTCACACATCTTTTTAAAAAAAACATCTCAAAGAACATCTTAAAACTCACTGGCTTTGTCCCTGCACAAACCCTGACTGATTTTCCCCTTTACCCATCCTGCTCTCCCTTTTACTTCACTTCTCTACTGTACTATGTTGCTCAAACCATTCTCTGTCCTTTTCTACTGTACTATGTTGCCTACCTGTACTAACAATTAAGCTAACCTCAAACCATTCTCTGTCCTAGTACAAAAAATAAATAAATAAATACATTTAAAAAATTATTACTCTTTGTGTTTTTCCCTCTCAAATATTGTTTATTTTCTGTATTTGATCTTAGTTCATTCCCCACTAAATAACTCTGTACACATTATTTTTTTCTCTCGGATATTGTTATTATCTGTATTTGATCACAGCTTAATATTTTATATTAATATTGTATAATAAGTTTCTGCCTATGCTTGGAGCTTTTCTCCCCGGGCCTCTACTGAAAATGGACATGTATCCAGTTAGACTAGCCCAGTCAACAAATGTAAAATAAAATAAATAAATAAATAAATAAAACTTCACTTTTTTGCCTAAATAAAAGCTTATTCTTGTAGCATTTTAGCTGCTTATTCTGTTTCTTATAACATTTAGGTCTTTCGAATACAAAATAACTGTTTTATGCAACTATTAAAGAAAATATAGGAAATATTTTTGTCCTAAAATCTCAGGACATTTGCCATTTTTTTAATTTTTTTGCAGGACACAACTGCTAAAAGAGGGACTGTCCCTCGCAAAGTGGGACAGCTGGCAACCCTAACCATGTAGGACTGTGATTCACTAGTTTGCTGCATTGCAATACCTACTGTATTCCACTTTTTCTCAAACTTTATCTTCAACCAGACAGTTTGGACACATTGAAGAATAGGTAGTGGATATGGAGAATAACGTGAAGCTTTGGCTTTGCAGCCATTTTACTTGAAGGCATTGTATGAAATAACTCTAAGCTAAAATTTTAATATTATCATTGGCATGTGATTTCAGATCTGTTTTCAGTGCATAATCTGTGAATGAATTACTCTAATGGCACTGTTGTGCAGTGGCTTGATATGACCTAAGAGTTTTTGAGGACCTGTTTGTCTTAATGTTTTTCTTTTGGGAGGAGACTGTTTGTACTTTCTCTGTCTCTCAGCCTTACAATTTGATTACAGATAATGAGGACTTGAAGAAGTATGAGTGAAAACATCCGTAATAAGCTGTTGAAACTTACCCAACATAAAATGAGTACTATTGTCAGTAACTGGTTGAAAAGGTAGACCATATATTTAGATATAGTCTTGAATCTGGCTATTATTTATTGGCTACTTGTGGTTGGTACATAAATTAGTCCTATGTCATGAAGGTAATTGCCTACAACAACATGGTAGTTTTTAAACAGTCGCCTAAATTAACACTCAATTACATAACAATTGCTTCAAATTAATTTCCGATTTCAAGCATAAAGCATATCAAACTTTAAAATATAAATAGATTCCTTACATTTATTTATTTATTTCCAGTTTGATTACAGGGGAAGTCCACTGGGCTCAAGTGTGCCCGTTTTCAGTGGTGGCCCGGGGAGAAAAGCTCCATAATACATAATACAGTAAGGATACAAAAGTATAAAAGGCACAGTATATAGTACAGTTTACAGATATTTACATTCAATATCAAGCATGATCAACAAAGTTCATTTTGATATATCTAATGGCTGTACTGTACAGATTCATTTGAACATACATTCTTACATGTGAAGTGTGAAGACACTTTACATACACTCAAAGTAAGTATGGAAACACTTTAGATGCACTCATTTAAAATAAGATGCTATTTACAATATTTACAAAGTTGAAATTGTGTATTGAGTAGCTATAGAAATTGCAGATAGCTTGAGTCCACTCTAAGAAATAGTTATGGGAGTTATAGAGAGGTTAGGAACCCAGGAGATGAACCTCCTCAGGGCATTTGTTTAAATAGAATTAGGTCGGGTGAAAGCAGGTGCATTTCCATTTGGATGACAGGTATGTGAATAGCTGGGTTTTGAAGTTTGAGTTTCTGAGTTTGATATTGTCCTTAGTGTGAAAGGGAGAGAATTTCATTTCTTGCCTAGTGAGAAAAAGAGGAGAAGTTGGCCAGCAGGTCGTTTAGGTCTGTGGATAGTAATTACGTTTTGGTGTTCAGCTCTTAGAGGTCTATTAGGGGTGTAGGGTGGAAGGATGTTTGTTAGAGGTTGACATTTATTTGGGTGAAACGCAGTGGTGGTGCTGTGGTAGCATTGTCACCTCACAGTAAGACATTGTCCTGTTTGATTCTCAGCTAGAGTGTCTTCTGTGTGGAGACATGCGTGAATGGGCATACCTTCGTTGAAGGTTGTGCGTCAGGGCTGGCAAACTCGGCACATAAAAATCTACTGCCAATCATTAGCGGACCGGAGTTCCGCTGTGGTGACCCCTAACTGGGAAAAGCCAAAAGACAGAACAAGTCTGTGTGCTGTGGTAAGGTGGAGGTAGTTCAGGTAATTAGGGAGTTCTAGCCAGTTCAGAGAATGAAGGGTAAGGCAGTGATAGATGGGAAATTTACAGATTTTATTATAGTAGTTTTCTAGTTTAGAGGTGATGGAAGAGGTCATGTTAGTTAGAAGAGGGGCTTCATATAATAGGTATGGGAGAAGGTAGGTGGTAGCTAGAGTATGCCTAGTAGAGTTGGAGAGAAAGAGATTGTTCCTGTAAAGCATACCTAACTTTTTGCTCTCTTCCTATTCCTGCCTGTGCCCTCCTCAATGCACATATCAGAAGCAAGGTAGACCACATAAGTTCTTCTATTTCTCAGCACAATAGAGACACTCTTGCAGTCACAGAATCCTAGGTCAAAATGACTCCTACATCTTCCAGCATTTTTAAACTTCTACAAGTACATCAATGATGCCAGACCAGGCAAAAGACTGAGTGGAGAGTCTCTAATTTTGTACAGAAATAACCTGGACCCAAAAGTTATTCCTAAGGAAACTACTCCCCAGGCTCCAGTTCTAACTGGATTCTCCAAAAATTTCCAACCCACAAAGGCAAACCACTACTGGTAGTTACAGCCTATCTACCCACCCCTTCCCTAAATAATCATATCAGTCATCACTAACATCCTTAACTGTCCCAAAGATAACATAATTATCCTATGTGAATTCAATCTTAATTGTCCTGACCGTCTTTCATCTGACATGGATACATTCTTAGCAGACCTAGGTCTCCAACTAATTAAAGTACCAACAAGACCTAACCTCAGGACCTCCAAACACCCCACACTCAACCTGATTATTATAAACATGCCAAACTCCATCTCCAGCATAAACATTCTGCTGCCATCACTAAGCAACCAATCCCAGTCACCCTTACAGTTGTCAACCATCCTATAAAAAACATCAATTTAAAAACCTTCAGAAACCAGAGTAGCACAAATATAGACAAACTCAGAACCTTTCTCACTGTCCACTGGAATCATATACGCTCCTTATATGAGCCTAATTTACAGCATCTGTAAGCCGAACCAACTTTCAACTCCAGTTGCAAGACAGATTTTTTTCCATTTATCCATAGGCTTTTTAAACTCACCAAAACTGAATGGCTATGCACTGAACTCAAACATCTTAACTTTAAGGCATGAAACATGGCAAAAGGGAAACAGACTCCCACAAATGACAACCAAACCTCCTTTACAGTCTTGCATAACTTAGCCAAGAAGTCCATCAATAGGCACAAAATAATTCTGCAAGCAAAGAAAGAAATTACCCTCTTGTATTCTCCATACACATTTGGAAAAAGGTTAACATACTTAGAGGAAGAAAATTTCCTCATGATACCCTGTCTACAAACACCATTCAGGGTGGTACAGCAAAACTTTCTCCAGGTGTTTTCCATAAAGTATTTAGGAATCTATCATCAAGAAACTCCACTCCTCCCACAGACCATGTAATGCCCAGCCCACCACAATTCATCCCCCTCTTCTACTTCAAATGTTACATCCCACGGAAGTCTCCATTCTAGTTGAAAACAGTTCCACTAATAACCCTCCTGGATCTGACATCATAAACCCCTGGACACTTCAGAGTTAAAATAGGACTGGCCTAATCAGAATCTGCACTTATTACCAAAGATATACTACAAGCATCCATTTTTGCCCCTCCTCTTTTCCATATTCATTAACAAACTTCCTCATGACCTCTCCAGTCTCCCTCTTAATCCTGCATGCTGTTGGCATTGCCATTTACTGATCAGGCACTTTAACACCAGCATTAAATATCAGCTCCAGTCAGACCTACACGAGCTCAACCAAAGACTCATAAATTATAAAACACTACTTAACCCCACCAAGACCACAATTAAGTACCTGACTCTTAACTATCTTTGACCTACACAACCATTCCATACAGACAACCTCTACCTTCAAATATCTAGGACTATGGCTTGATCACTCAGTAAGCTTCCATTTCTACACAAAGTGAGAACCAAAATAAACTCCCTCCTCTTCTGGGCCAAAGAAAGCTCCCATTGTCTATCCCAAGCAGCCAGAGCAGCCATTGGTGAAAGAGTTCTTCTTTCTCAACTTGAATATGGGCTCACTATTTTTATTTCTGCTTCCAAGAAAAACATTACCACACTCCAGCTATCTCTAACAGCATCTCCAAACTCATTATAAATGCACCTGTCTGTGAGCATCACTGTATCACCTTAGAAAAAAGGCAAATGCCTACCTATAAAACAAAAATATAACCTACTTTTAGGATCCCAACTCTACAAATTATTCCAGCTCCACATATTTGCTCACTTTGCAACTGGACATCATGAAAAAAACCTCCTCATACAACTTGAGGCACCACTCATGCCACACCAGCTTTCATTACCTCTAGAACCAAACCCGACAGTACTGTACATGCTTCCTCCTCTCAGGCACCTACTCTTTGGCAAACTGTCCCCATTGACCTAAGTGAAATCAACATTTATTCCAAATTCAAAAAGCAACCCAGAAAGTACTTTTTCATTCAAGACTTTTGCTCCTGCTTCAACACAGGATATATCACCTTACCTCTCTCCTTTCCTTCTTCTCCTGGCTCATGATCTACTGAAGACTGACCCACTTTTGAAACTAATGCTTATATTTTACATCATACTCTGCTTGACTGCACATTGCACTATGCACGTTCAACTAGAATGTATATACATTTTTTTTTGTATAATCTGAACTACTCTGTTATTGCTTACATTTCTGCATTTTTATGTTTGTGAAATATTTTGTATTTCACCCAACTGAGCCTGAAATTCATCAATATTAATCAGTGCACTACCCTGGTAAATAAATAAATCCTTACCTCCCTGTATGATCACTCAGTGCCTCACTCCATTTACAAACCCATAACACTGGATGGGAATACACTTGAAAAAGTAAGCATAGTGCTGATTGTTTTATTAGTCAGCTTAATGCAGAGTGGCTATTTATTTCATTTCATTCAAAAACACATAAAGATACAGAAAACAATTCCATTGTATTGGCTATACCCCTAGCTCAAAGATAAGACACACACAGGAAAAACTGTGTTTTAGAAAAAAATATATTAAATAAATGAAGAGGCACTATCATTAAAAAAAAACAAACAAAAAAAAAAACACCTACTTTCTAAGTTATGCAGATGCAATGACCTGACTAAATACACCAAATAAAGCTGATGTACAATAGTGTGATATATTCGTAATAGCCATTTTGGGAATGGACGTAATGAAAGTAAAGTATACATTTTTAAAGTATTGCCATGCATTCACTATTTTTGTGTAGTTTTCTCTAGTTTCTTAGAACTTACCACAGGAATAATTCTGACTCATTAAAGATTTCTCAATTTACCTGTGTGTGTGTGTGTGTGTGTGTGTGTGTGTGTGTGTGTGTGTGTGTGTGTGTGTGTGTGTGTGTGTGTGTGTGTGTGTGTGTGTGTGTGTGTGTGTGTGTGTGTGTGTGTGTGTGTGTGTGTGTGTGTATTAGCCCTAAGGCATCACAAATAATTCCTGTTTTGGAACATGTTGTGAAATAGTTAACCCCTATAAATTTGCAGCAATCTTAAAATGCAGGTGACACTGCCCAGAATTTTTATTAGCACTTGTGACTAATGCATGCAGAGTCATGGAGCTTTTCAGCTTTGCAAAACATGCATATATTTTCTAAGTACAGGAACAAATTTTATTAAGGAAAATTGCGTTCAGTGCTCTGGGAACATCTGTATCTCCAGCCGTCATCTTGTGGACAATTATAAAGGGAATAAGGTATTATACAACATTAAGTTAATCACTGCAGAAAAAAGAAACGTACTAGATACAGACTACAGCAGTTATGAAAATATTTGACAAGCCTCTAAACTACGTTATATAAAATATAAATATTTCAACTTGGAACAGGATAGTGTAATGAGAAAGAAAATTAACAATTAATTACATCATGTGGACCTGGCCTCTGAAAGCATGTGGTAGTATAGCAGTGGGCCTCCACAATTTTGCAACACTATTCCTATGTGTGCTCCCAGTATGACATCACTCCTGGGGGCAGAATGCTCAGTTAACTACCCAAAGCTATGTTGATGTTGCAAATTTAGGAATATCCACCATGCCAAGAGTAGGTGATGAGAATCTCAACATTCAATATAAATCAATGTCATTCATTACTCCTGGCATAAGCAAATGTCTGCTATGCCCAATGCATAATATCAAAGAACATCAGAAGGGTAATGCTCCCACAGCACCACCTGCAGGTCATCCTTTTTACTGCATGCATGACAGGGAAAAGACTAACTATGTTGTATAAACCAAGACAGTACAATTATGGCATATTGTGGGTCCACACTGTATGGATGTAGTTAAGAGTTCTTAAAGTGTTTTGATGCTTCTTTCACTGTGCAAAGGAGATGACTCACAAGATTGTCTGCTTCGATATGGCTCTAACTTAAGGGGATCCTGTATCTGCCTGCCTGGGACAACATGATTTATAGACCTGAATGCTTTGCCAGAGACAGCCTGCATTTGTCACTCATGGGATTCCGGGTAATGGATAAGGCTTTTGCCACCCCTATAGTGCCTTTTTTAAACAGTGCTTCAAAGACCAAAATTCCGCTATAACAGCTACAAAAAATGCAGTCTGAGGGTCATGCTGCTCAATGCTAGAAGTCAAAATCCTCAAAATGTAGAATTTCGACTTCTGTGCTGTGACGGAGACCTGGTTTAAAGAGACAGAAAGCACCCCTGCGCTCTCAGGCTACAACTCATTCCATACCTTTTGGTCCTAGAATACGTCTGGAAGCTCCAAAGGTGGTGTTGTCTCCATATTCTTAAAGGATACACACACATCTAGGCTGGTAGCCCAGCATAATGCATCCAACATACTTCAGGTACAACTAACACTAGGTAAGACAGCAATACAAGTCATAGCCTGCTACAGAACCCCAAACATGTCCTTAGACTCTCACTCCAAGTTCCTAAACACCCTGGAATCTATCAATGTCCAACCCAATACTCTCATACTGGGTGACTTCAAATACCCTTCCATCAAATGGGAAAACAATTCAAGTACCAATATACAGGCCCAACGCTTTCTGGAATTTATCAGTTCCAATGCCCTGGACCAGCTCATTCTGACTCCCATTAGAGGAAGCAACAACCTCGACTTGATTATCACCAACATGGGAGACCATTGCTCCACACCTATAGTCAGTTCCTCCCTGGTTAAATCTGACCACAAACTGATCACCATGGAAATCTCCATCTTACCTACACTCCCCCCCCCCCGCTAAGGTGACCACCCTGAAAAACTTCTCTAAAGTCAACCTTGGGCTCCAAAAAAACAGAGATGGCTAATGTCTCAGCACCCATGCCAATGGAAAATAGCTGCATGACTGCTGAATCCTACACCAATGCACTGTACGAGTGTGGCTACTACTATTCTTTCCTACCTCTGCCCCTACTTCAAATCCCAACAATACTACCTTCTTCGTCCAATCTAATAATGGTACCATCATTGAGCCTGACACCAATACTAAACTACTAGGGGTCACCATTGACGATAAGCTTAGATTTAACTTGCACATCAGCCAGACAATTAAGACCGTAAATAAGAAACTTGGATCCTTGTATAGAATCAAGAACTTTCTAACCCCCAATGCTAAACTAACCATTGCCCGTACACATCTCCTCTCCACGCTACTGTATGCCTCTCCTGTATTTTATTCTCTCCACAAATCCGACATCAACAAACTCTCTGTGACCTATAATCACATTGCCAGATTTATAACTGGACTTCCTTATAGAACACATCATTGCCTTAACCTAAAAACACTTGACTGGTTAGAATTACCCAATCTCCTCAAACTGAACCAACTCACTGAAGCGTTTAAAATCATTAAGGAACCTGATAAAACCCCCTCACTCAATAACCTATTGACCCCCTACTCTAACCTAAGCAGTCTTCGTTCCTCTAACAAACACTTGGTACAAACCATCAAATCTTATAACATGGGAGGTGATGCTCTCTTCGCCAACTCTATAGGTAAGATTTGGAACTCCCTCCCTAATAACCTTAGACTTTCCACCTCCCCTTCTCAATTCAAAAAAAATCTAACTCAATTCTTTAAGGCACAATGGCTATGTTCATGCGTAAAACCTGATTAGTTTCTTCCTGAGCGACCACTTATCCTACCACACTTGAACTAATCTGGGCTTCCTGTTGCCTTGAATCCAACCATTACTTAGCTGACCATTAATCCACCTGTTTCTGCAGCAGTATTTTTGTTCCTTCATCCTCCCTTGATATGTTACTATGGCTGTGATGTTGTACCAGAGTGTATTAAAATCTATTGCTGCTTTACTGTATCTTTGTATAACTGAGTAGACCTTTAGTTGCCTAGTTGTTAATCATATCTAATCTAATGAAAACTTAATAATGTGAATTAACATCTGTCTCTCCATCTCATCTATGGATTTGTAAACCTACTTGTATATTGTTATGTCTGTGGAGCTTTTTTGTCTCTGCATCTATCTCTCCATTCTCATATATGTATTTTGTAAACCTATGTGTATATTGTTATGGCTGTGGAGCTTTTCTCCCCGGGCCTCCACTGAAAATGGACATGTATCCAGTCGGACTATCCCGGTCAACAAATGTAAAATAAAATAAATAAATAAATGCACAGAAATGCATGGACCTTGCCATACCAAATAGAACTAAGATGCTCTCTTCCAAAAATAGGAAGCCAATCTGGTGGTTCTCTGCCATCAATAAACTCTACAACAGAAGGAAGAAACTTTTGCAGAAAAAAATGAAGTTACAAGACTGGAAAACCTTTATCAGTCTCAACAAAAAGCTAAGATCCCTTATCAAATCCTCTAAAGCCAACTATGAAGGCAGAATTGCGGCTGACACCAAAAACAACCACAAAGCCTTCTATAGCTATATCAAAAACCTCAAAAGACAATACCCAGATTTGCTCTGAAGTATTGCACAATGGCACCTCCTATACTGAGCCAACAGATATAGCCAACATACTAGCCAACAGATTCAGTGCCAACTTTACCCCCCCAAGGGCCCTATCACAATACCAGAAGAAACCCTGGTACCCACCATTTCTGTGGCATAAGTAAAAGCTGCATTGTCCAAAGCCAAGAATACAGCATCCATGGGACCTGATAATATCCCTGGCTGCATCCTACATGAGCTACAAAATGAACTGGCACCACATCTGTGCACCCTGTTCAATCACAGCCTTACCTCAGTCTATGTCCTTAATGAATGGTGCACTGTTAGAGTCATCCCGCTCCATAAAGGGGGAGCAACTACAGACCCTGGGAACTATCGCCCCATTAGCCTGACGAGTCTGGTATGTAAAGCTATGGACCGCATCATCATGGACCTTCTTAACAAAGATATAGGCAATCTCCAAACTCTTGACCCCCACACAGTTTGGTTTTGTCAAGGGGAGATCCTGCCTGCTGAACCTGGTTGACTTCTTCGAGGCAGTCAGCAAGGCTGTGGATGAGGGTAAGGCAGTGCATACAGCCTACCTCGACCTGGCCAAGGCCTTTGATACCATTCCCTACTCAGGTATCATTGATAAACTCACCAAACTAGGCATCAATCCTTACATCACTAGGTGGGTTGCAAATTGGCTCACAGACAGGACCCACAGATTGAAAGTTGCAGATTCCAAGTCAGACTGTCGACTAGTCATGAGTGGAGTCCCACAGGGCTCAGTCCTGGGCCCTCTCCTGTTTGGCAGATAATTCACAGAAGTCCAGGCCAACACAGAAGGACTTTGGCTGACTAAGTTCGCTGATGGCCTCAAGTGATGCTGACATCCTACAAAAGGGCCACTCTGAGACCAATGACTGGTGTTGGAACCATGGCGTGAAGCTTAATGCCAAATAATGTGCTATTAACCCCTTTGGAAAAAACTCACTTCCAACAAATTACCACATTGATGGGAGCCCACTGAACACTAAAGGGGCCTTAAGAGATCTGGGCACCCAGGTCGACAGCCACCTCACCTTCGACTACCACATTGCAACTGTGGTCAAAAGGTCCTTCTATGTGGCACATCTTATAACCAAAGGTTTCACATCCAGAAAGAAAGAGGTCATCATCCCTCTCTACTCATCCCCCATTAGACCAACCATCAAATATAATGCCCCATTTGCCATGTACCTGACCAGACACCTACAACAGCTGGAGAGGCCACAAAAGTACCTCACAAAAAGGATCCTAGGCCTTAAACACATGTCCTACATGGAGAGACTGAAGAAACTTCAGCTGTTCTCAGTCTCTTATCGCTTACTTAGAGGTGATCTCTGCTTGACTTACAAAGCCATGTCAGGTCCAGCCCTACTTGACGTGCTACACCTAAAGAAATCCCAATCCCCCCGCACCACACGCTCCAGAGATCACAACCTCATTACTACAATTAACAGAACATGCTGGAGGGACAGGTTCATCTGCCAAAGACTGCCCATACTCTGGAATAAGCTTCCCATTCATGTCAAGCAGAGCACCTCACTGGCCCTCTTCAAGAGAAATCTTGATGAGTGGATGAGTAACAGAAAGTTCACTCCAGGGATCATTCCAGTTGCCCTATTGGATAGGGGCACTGTGAACTAACATCAGGTGGCATGGTGCCTGGGCAATTTTTTTGGGCTTGGCTTGTAAAGGCTCCAGGGCCATTAGCCTGGTACACACCTATGAACCTATGAACTATATAGGAGCAGATTTGGCAAGGCATTCAGGCTGCACACTAGATAAAACCTGCAGTACCAGTTCTGAAGTACAAGTTTTACACTGGCATTCAAAGTTTTATACTGGTCTTGAATACAAGTGTAAAACGTCTAGGTACTGCAGGATAGTAAGGCTGTTTCTAATGATGGAATAAGACGCAAGGCTCTAGCTCTCCTCATTAGGCTATATTGATTGAGAAATGCCTGAATCATTGTGTTTTGACTCAGGCATGGTGATAGTGCTTGGGGTAGCATGCTAGCAACTTTTGAAACTCCACTGCTAATACTGTCAAATACCCACTGTAATTATGCAAGTCATTACTGAAAAGAGGCACACTTTGTGACTTCAAGGACTTTAGCACACCATGCCTGCCTTCAAAAGTTGTTGAAGTTCTGCAGATTCATATTCATTTCTTCAGTAATGCTGTCCATCAGTGTTGCCTGTGACACCCCATCTTTTCTTTTCATATTTCCCAGCATCAGTGCCTTTTCTAGGCCATCCTGACTTCATATTATACAGCTAAAGATTTTAGGTTACTACTACACCTTCCACTTTGGATTTAATTCCTGAAGTACTGAACTGATTTGATCTTCCACCATGCAATGATACTGTTAGAAGTTTTGTCCTTTACCACAGTTCAAAAGCAACAATTATCCAGTGAGTGACCTTACTTATAGCCCAACTCTCACAGCCATATGTTACTACTACTGGGGAATATTAGCTTTGAGTATACAGGCCTTTATTTAAAATGGTCTTTGTGCTTTAAAATATTTTTCATAGCTTTCCTTCCAAAAAGCAAGTAACTTTTAATTTCATGGTTACAATGGCTACCTGCAGAGATCTTTGAGGTCAGGAAAATAAAGCCTGTCAACTGCTTCCACTTCTATCTCATCTATTTCTCTTAAACTCTTCCTCACTTTCAGCCATTGCAGTGGTGTCATCTGGATATCTGAGGTTGTTAATATTTCTAACAAACAAAACCAGTCCCCAATTAGCAAAAGTCAGTTCCAACTGAAAAACAGTCCAAAACACTAACACAATGGAGCTTAAGAACACCTCAAGCTGTGTAAAAAGGTATTTACTGGCAAAGCTTTCAAGACTTTGTCTCAAAATTCCATACCCATTCAGTTCTGTGAATGACTTGAAACTAGGGATGCTAGCATCTCTTCCTGGATTGTTGCTATGGAATTCACTGCAGACGGTACAGCTCTGTGTTGTTTGTTCTCTCTGAGTCAACATTCGAGCCAAAACATAGGTGTTTCTCTTCCTCTGCACTTTATTATACCCATCTGTGACTTAATTTGCTTTCTCATTTAATTTTGGGATATCATTGTCACTATTTTGAATAACAAGACTTATACACAATTTATTTCTTCTGATGATTTTTGCTCAGTCCATCTTTTTATTGTACCATTTTTCAGTAGCATTATCTTGTAGGTTAGCATCGGTGCATCTCTGCTGTTGTTTTACTTTTCTTCTATAGTTAATAACTGCAGCGTTATCTACATAATCTCTAGTTCTTCTAAAAGCTATTCACACTTCCCTTGCAAATATGCTGTGCTCATCCTATCTGCTGTGTGTATCTTATTTCCTGATTTCTATATCACTTTCAGATCATACTACTGTAGATGAAGTAGCATAATCTTTAGCCTTGTGGGTGTCATTTCCAATGACACTGAATGTGTTTTAGAAAAGTTTGCAATCTGTTCAAAATTAAATTTCTTGGCTATATACATATTTACGGAAGCTCATTCTTTTTTCTTTAAGTTTCATACCCCTGTGCTTGCCAATCAGCAATCCTTGTCCTCCATTCTTAATTTGCTTCCTTTGAGGGTTAGAGCAATTGATGTTCATTCACTCCCCACCAGAGGCAAGAACCACCCACATCCAGTTGTTCTATATGCCTAAGAATACATAGTAGGGTGGCAATCAATGAAGCAGCTATGAGGGTCATTTTAGAAATAAGGCCTTGACCCCTGTCCTCAATGATGACATAAGTACCTACATCACTGCAGGGTGCACCTATACACTGCTACATGAGCACATACACTTGAGTGTCCATCCTTGATGACATAAGTACCTACATCACTGCAGGAAACACCTATACCCTGCTACATGAGCGTATACACTTGAGTGTCCATCCTTGATGACATAGGTACCTACATTACTGCAGAGAGCATCTATATACTCTGCTACATGAGCACATACACTTGAGTGGCCATCCTTGCACTTCTCCTTGTCTTCTGACATGCCTTTGGGCATGGCCTTCTCACCTCAGCCCTCACAGGACAGGAGCCACCAAATCCCTTCTCAGATGAACACAAAAATGGCATGTACCCACCCCCCTACTATACATGGCTGTTTTAGCATTTTAGACCCTAATCAAACTTGGGTCATCTGGGTAGCAAGCAGGGCTCCATTCCACTGTAACACACAGATGGATTATGTTTATGAAATTTCTTGCACCCATATATTACTGCTAATATTTTTGTATCCTGTTTGCTTTTGTGATGCCCTTGACCTCCAGGCGACTGATTTAGTCTCTTGTAAAATCACAGCGCTTGCAGAATTCTGATATATTTGCATATAACTGCTCTGGTAGGGGAAGGCAGAAACTGAGACATTTTGTTGGCCCAGAAAAACACTAGTTGACCTTGGTCTGTAGCTTTACAATGTGCTCCTGGAAGGTGAGGGCTTAGTCTGGCCATGCACTCAGATATCTAAATAACATGCAGATTCAATGGAATTATTGTCATGATCTGTAATATCAAGTGGTAGAAGGGAGGTGGGTAGTGCTTTTGGGTGCCAACTAGCATGGATTTGGACTTTTTAGGGTTCTGTAACAGGTTTTGGTTTTAGAGCTAATCCAATTATGCAGTAGGTGTATGTCTTTTTCAAGCTGCGTTTCAATGCATTTTTGAGAAGGACCAGATCTATAGATGACCATACCTTCAGTATATAGAAGTAGTGGAAGTTGGTCTAGATCTAGAGGTAATTTATTGATTTGGTTTAAAAACAGCATTGCAGTAAGAATAGATCCCTTGTGTGACTACTGAGTGTAGTCATTATCAGACAGAGTAAACCCTATCCTTAGAAGTCAGAGGAGCTCTAGTTAAAACAACTTTTATTTCCACATAAATAGGAAATAGCACTTAAGCTAAGACTAAACTTGTTACCTGCCAACTGAGGACCTAGTTTCCTTTTTATTTGGAAATAGAAGCTATATTTAAATCAGTTCCTTTGACTTCTGTACTTTTTCAGTTATTATCTTGGAATTAAAAGTCATGCTCCAGGATTCATTAACGGAAATTTTCTGTGCAGGAACAGTGTAATTGCTCCTGAGGTACATGCAGTTTTGATGTGCATGAGTGGTCCTGCACTGTTCCAGCATGGAAAGCCATGCTGGATGCTAATCAGCTCATTTGCTGGTGAAAACCATGCAAATGACCTGATCTAGTGATCCAGGAAGTCGGCAAATCTCCATGGTGGAACAGTGTAAGGTGCAGAAATGTATTTGGTTATTAATCGAATACATTTCTTCAAATTACACAACAGAGGCATGACAGCACTCGGTAAAGCATGTATCAGAGTGGTTATGCATGCCAATGGCCAAATATATGGCCATTGGCATGCAAAACCACTTAAAACAATTTTAAACTTTTATTTTTGTTGGCCGATCTTGGCCATTGAGTGCATGGGAAGTGGTACGCTAGTGGGAGGGGGCAAATATGTTAAAAATAAGGGTGAAAACATGAACATTAGGGAATTCTGCATTTTGCCATTATAGTCAATGGCATGCAGAAAGTAAACAATGGCAGGGAACAGTGGTTGCTAAGGGGGAAGGCTTGTGTGTAGTGCAGTAAATTGGGCTTAAGGCAGTGGGGTATGTTAATGAGAGGACTTATACTGAATCACAAATTTCTTCTAAGTGTCGAACTGCACCTAACCGTGTAGGTGCTCTAACACAATCATGTAGGCAGGAGGAGCAAGTAACACAAAAAGGGGTTGTATCATGCTTGCTGTAAGCAGATTGGAGCTCTGTTGGCTGGTTTCTGCTTAGCTAAGCACAGCTAAGCAAGGGGGTGTGTCTGAGGCTGTTTACTCTTATTCCATGAACTGCAGAGCATGTTCACGGCCAGGGGAGGGCCATTTCTTGCTGTTTATACTAGCTAAACAGGTCTAGGTGGCACGCCAGGGATTAAACAGGAAGAACATAGGAAAAGTAAAAGGAAATAGCAGAACAAGGGAAATGCTGTTCAAACAGCAATATGGGATACTGCAACACACAATGGGACATTGAAAGCATTCATTAATACAGCCAGCAGGTGGCTGCATAGCTAAAAGTGGGAGGAGATGTAAGTAAAAAATAATTTAAAAAAGGCAACAGCAGAATAAAGGCCATCATGCACAAATTACCAGTAATGCCTCTAACACTCACAGTGGCCAAATCAAAGCCATGAGTAATATAGGTGGCAGCTGGAATCTATCATAGTGAGCCAATCATACAGGCAGCATCTGTAGCACCACAGTATAAAGTATGGAAACACCTTACAGTCTGGTTTGTCCAACAAACTCTGCATCATTGGTGTATACATGCAGGGGAATTTTAACTGGAAAAATGTTAGGGGCTGCCATTGCTTTGATCCATCAGTATGTGCCAGAGGCTGAAGGCAGAGAGGAGGATAATGCTGACAAATGCCCCAGACTCAGGAGGAGGAGAAGAGTGTTCAGACCCAGGGTAACCTACCAGGGGCTACATGACCTGGAGATAGTAGAGCACTACAGGGTGGACAGGAACATATGTCAGCAAATTGTGGAGCTATGCTGGTCTCACCTCACATCCAGAACGAACAGAGGGAAACCCATCCCAGTGGATACTAAGGTATGTGTAGCCTTAAGAATACTAGCTACAGGTACTTTCCAAAGACCTACTGGGGATATCATGGGGGGGTCACAGGCATCTGCATCCAGAGTACTCCACCAGTTCCTGGATGCCATGCTACAAAATACCCATGACCACATATACTGCCCCAACACCCATGAAGAATTGACCAGCAATATGTGCCTCTCCCACCATGTAGCTGAATACCTGGAGGTACTGGGTGCCAGAGACTGCATGTATATCCACATCAAAGCACCACCTGGTGAGCAGGGTAGGGTCTACATAAACCACAAGGGCTACCCCTCCATAAACTGCCAGGTCATGTGCAATGCCCCAGTGCATTATTATGAATGTATGTGCTGGCAGCTCTGGAAGCTATCATGACTCACACATGTGGCATTCCTCACAGCTGTATCAGGGATTTGCCAGGGGGGACATCCCGTATGGCCATCTGGTGGGGGATACTGGCTATGCACTGGACCTGTGGATAATGACACCCATCAGAAATGCACACACACCCATGCAAGAACACCATAATGAGGCACACGCACAAGCCAGGATCATTATAGAGCATGTATTTGGGATGCTCAAGTCATGGTTCCACTGTCTGGACATATCTGGTGGAGCCTTGCAGTACTCTCCACTTACATGTGCACACATGTTCATAGTATGTGCCATGCTACACAATATGATCCTGCGGAAACAGCTGCAGCAGGAACAGGAGGGGAAAGGGCCACACAGCCCCCCCACCATTGCCAAGGTCCCCACAGACACAGAGGGACTTGGACGAGGAACCCCCTGAGCCAGCCCCTGTAGGCAGATGGAGGCATGCCCAGTATGGCCTGGCCTTGGCAAAGAGGCAATGCATAGCACACACACTGACACTGTAGGCACCCAGGGACTAACACCTCTCTCTCTACTCACACACACAGTAAAAAGGGATGAGACACACATCACACTACCTGTAACTTACCATGTATAGGCAGTGTACTGTGTGCATCCAACATAGGCAGCCCTCAAGCTTTGTACACACAACTGCCTTAACAGTAAATTCATGTATCCGTATGTTCTGCTAGCATATGTATGGTATTGTATGCATGCAAGGGAATGGGATGGCCTACTGGGATAGCAGCAGACAACTGACAGCTATGTGGGACATCAGGAAATGTCTGCCCAATACTGGCCTCCCAACACTATGCAGTAGTACCCAAGGTGGCAAATCCCACTGCAGTATATGTGTGGCTCCAACTAACTGGGGGGTCATAGCTCACAGCCATGGATGTCAGTGTGGGGTCCCATACCCACCCCTCAGACCCACACAGCAAGTCAGCTGTAGAAAACCAGAGAGAAATGTTGGGAAAACTCCACAAATTGCAGCAATGTTGAATCAACCCTCCTACAGACCCACACAGTCATAGCACAGCAAGTCTCACAGTTGCAGTAAGGTTCTCAAGGCTAACAAGTCTGACATGCAAATGTATGCCATAACAACCTCACCTGTGCTCCTTACTGATATGCCTGTAGTCCCCAAGACAGGGCACAATAGTATGGTAAATCGGATCAAAATGTAAAGCAAATATCAGCACAGTCTCTGCAAATGTCTACAGCTGACAGATGTGCTCCCCCCATATACCCACAGAAATGCAGTAATATGTATGTTTGCTGGGAAATAGCAGCATAACACAGATTGCTAGGGCTGTCCCAATACACATGAAATCATGTTGCATGTGCTCAATATGCAGGGGTCAAGGAGGTATGTCCATATGTGGCCAATACTGTCAGGATCCGGCCAGCATGTTCTCCTGGCTGCCATCTTGTACTGCACTAGGTACAAGCTGTCTGTCACAGGGCTATGTGCAGATAACTGCAGTGCCAATGATTAGACATGTCAGTGATACCTATTGCTCTGCCACTAACATACCTGGAAGTCACAGTGCTATGTGGAATATACTACACATATAATGGACTTCTTGAGGGCTGTGTAGCTGAGGTGCTAGGGCTTCTGTGAATAATCATGCTTCTTGGTACTGTTGCCAGTGGTCATTGTCAATATGGTTGCTTTTCCTTGTTTTATGTCTGCTTTTGTATATAATGGACATGCCTGCACAGTGCAATGCAGTCTGTACCCACACCCATAACATCAAACTTCTGACAGCAACATGTCTGAACAAGGGCAGCAGTAAGTGTGAAACAAAAGCACAATGATAGGGATGTGTGGTAAATATACTGCCCTGACATACTGAGAAAGTTGGTAGGGTGAGGGGTTTGCAGTAGCAGGAATTGTTTGAAGGTTATGTAGGCTGACACAGTAATGTCTATCAATATTTTGTAACATCACTCTTCAATTATACTAAAATAACTTGCCATAAAAACACATGTTCATGCAGACTAGACAAAACCTCTAGCCAAACACCTGGACAATCTGCCAAAAAATGTACAGCAGACAGGTATGGCCACACCAGGATATCACATCTCAGGTTATACAGATACCGCAGAAGCAGACGATCCCCAGCCAATATATCAAGTTGCTGGACTATAACTCAACTGGTTGTAGCCACACCTCCCAACTAGCCTTGTTGGACAAGACTGTACACTGCTGCCATTATAATATCTGTTTATGCATCATACAACTAGTATTCCTCTGGTAAAGCACTGTGATGATTTGAGGATGTCTGAGACTAAGTAATGACACAATACATTGCACTGTCAGAATACAGATATGTCAGAAAATGTCTGCCAAAACAAACCATTACCCTGAGGAAAGTCCTCTGTGCCACTGAGAAGTATGTATGTAGCACACAAAACCCTGGACTGGAGTACACTTATCTCTCACACAGGGCATGCTCCTACACTTAGAGAAGCACAGGACTGATATGTTGGAACCTACATTGGTCTATATAACTATATTGTGTAGATATATCTGCGTATACAGGCAGCTATGTACACTTTAACTGTCCCTATACACACACATCAGACAAGATTACCCCCAGCTAGCTGTAGGTGGCTCATATTTGATATATCCGCATCTGTTGTGTGTGACACACATGCAGACATATATGACCAACAGATAACTATGTATGTCAAGCATACACACACACATAGATGTGGAGAAGTGAGAGACAGATAGTGATAGAGAGACACAGGGGGACAGACACAACAGCATGGGTCACACACATGGGTACCCTGAATGGCATACAGTGATGTCCTGCAGTGGACAGTGGCATACTGGTGTTAAACAGTGGCACACACAAGCAAAAAAGGTGAGCTCCATTGTGTAATAGTACTGAGGTTGGGGTGTTAATATCACATCACCTGCATGTGTGTGTGTGTGTCTCTGTAGGTCTAAGTATTAGCAGACTGTTCCCACTTAGTACACTTTACATTGCCCAACTAGACAGGATTTGCTGGTGTCATTCACCTTAGAAGTACCATTGTACACGTGCTCCTCCTATAAGCTCTGTAGCATGTGCAATAACTGCATAGCACTCTAGTACAAGTAGCTAGATAGGTAGGAGTTCTAAACCCAATGCTGGCAAGTTTGTGTGCGTGTGTGTGTGTGTAAGATGAAGGCATTTTTTGGAGGTAAAACAGTTTTATGCCATTCCCACTCACACTTCTCACTGCCCCATTTTATCAGTCCAGATGATGTCATTCCCTTTATCAGCAACTTTGGCCAGCTGTCCCCCAGCAAGCTCAGTAGTGCATGTGATAAATGCCTAACACTGTAGTAGAACTAACTAGTTAGACAGGGGTTCTACTCTCATATCTGGTAAGTGTGTATGTTTATAGGCAGAAGTATTTTGATATGTTTCCCACCCACTGGCCTACTTGATCAGTCCTGCTGATGTCATTCCCCATATAAGTACCTTTAGCCAGCTCCAAACTCAGTAAGCTCTGTAGGGCATGCGATAACTGCATAACACTATGGTACAAATAACTAGGTAGATAGGGGTTCTGCTCTCACATCTGGCAAATGTGTGTCTATATAAGTGTGTGTATAAGAGTGTCTGTTTGTAGGACACAAAATATGTTGATAAGTTTAACACCCACTGCCCTACTTTATCAGTCCTGCTGATGTCATTCCTCTTATAGGTTCATAAGTGTGTAGTAGGCTAATGACCCAGGAGCCTTTACAAGCCTAGCCCATAGAAGGGCCCTGCCATTATGCCACCCGATGTTACTTCCCAGTTCCTGTATCAAGTAGAGCCACTGCAGTGACCCTTGGGGTGAACTGTCTATTACCCATCTACTCATCAAGATTTCTGTGAAACAGGGTCAGCTAGGTGCTCTGCATGAAATGTATGGGAAGCGTATTCCAGGGCATGTGCAGTCTCTTGGTGAGGGACCTGTCCCACCAGCATGTTGTGTTGATTGTGGTAATGAGGTAGAAGTCTCTGCAATATGTGGTGTGGAGGGAGTGGGATGTCTTCATATGTAGCATTTCTAAAAGAGCTGGGTCAGACATGGCTTTGTAAGTCAAGCACAAATAGCCTATAAGTAGGTGATATGATGGTGAATAGCTGGAGTCTTCTGAGTCTGTCTGTGTAGGACATGTGTTTAATGCCTAGGAACCTATTTGTGCAGTACTTCTGTTGCCTCCCCAGCTGTTGCAGGTGTCTAGTGAGGTACATGCCAAATGGGGCTTAATACTTGATGAGTGGTCTAATGAGGGAAGCATAGACAGAGATTATTACTTCTGTCTTCCTGGATGCAAAACCCTTGGTAATGTGATGTGCCACATAGAAGGAATTCCTGACCACAGTGGCAATGTGGTGTTTGAAGGGAGAAGTTGCTGTCAGCCTGTGTCCCCACATCTCTTATAACACCTACAGTGTTCACTGAGCTCCCATCAATGTGGTACTTACTGGGAACTGAGTGTTTTACCAAAGGGGATGATGATGCATTTTGTGGTGTTAAGCTTCTGGCCATGGTTTCCACACCACTCATTGGCTCAATGAGTCTTTTCTGTAGGATATCTGCATCACTTGTGGCATTAGTGATGGCTCCCAGTTTGCAGTCCTCTGTGAACTTGGTCAGCCAGAGTTCCTCTGTGTTGGGTTGGACTTCTGAGAAGTAGATGCTGGACAGGAGACTACCCAGTACCGATACATGTGGGACTCTACTTGTGACTGCTTGGCAGTCTGACTTGGAGTTTGCCACTATCACACTATGTGTTCTGTGAACTGATTTGCAACCCACCTACTGATATAGGGGTTGATGCCTAGTTGGTGAGTTTATCAATAATTCCTGACTGAGGAATGGTATCAAAAGCCTTGGCCAGATTGAGGTAGGCTGTATGCAGTGCCTTACCGCTATACACAGCCCTAATGACCCACCCAAAGAAGTCAACCAGGTTGTGCAGGCATGATCTGCCATTCACAAAGCCAAACTGTACAGGGTCCAGAGTTAGGGGATTACCTATATCTTTGTCAATCAGGTCCCTAATGATGCGGTCCATACCTGTACATTCTAGACTCATCAGGCTAATGGGCCAATAATCCCCAGGGTCTGTAGTTGTTACCCCTTTATGGAGAGGGATGACTGTAGCAGTGAACCATTTTGGTTGGACAAAGCCTGAGGTGAGGCTGTGACCATACAGGTCACACAGATGTGGTGCCAGGTCTCTTTGTACGTTATGTAGAACACAGCCAAAGATATGTTTGGGTCCCATGGAAGCTGTATTCTTTCCTATGGACAATGCAAGTCTAACCTGGGCTGCAGTAATGCTGGGTGCCTGGCAGTCTTCTGCCATTGTGATTGTTCCCTTAGGAGGGAGTGAGGGGTAAAGCTTGCACTGAATGTGTTGGAAAGACTGTTGCCAATATCTGTTGGCTCAGGATAGGAGTTAGCATTGTGCAGTAACTCACAGCACTTGTGGGTATTGCTGTGGAGGTTGTTGGCATAACTATCAAAGGCTTTTATGATTGTTGCCAGTGTCTGCTGCAATTCTGCCTTCATAGCTGGCTGCAGATGATTCCATGAGGGATCTCAGGTTGTTGAGGCTAATAAGGGGGGTTACCAGTCTTAGGACACCATCTTTTTCTGCAACAGTATCTTCCTTCTGTTGTACACTTAAGTAATGGCAGGGGACCATCACATTGGCTTCCATTGTTTAAAGGGTAGTGACTTGGTTCTGTTGGCTATGGCTAGTAGTATGCATTCATGTACATGTTTGTACAATGCATTTGTGTATGAGTCAACAGTCATGCAGCTATTTTCCATTGGCATAGGTACAGTGAAGTCATCTACCCCTTTGTTATGACTCCAAAGTCAGCTTTGAAGAGTTTTTCTAAGGTGGTTACCTTTTTGGGGGTGTAGGTGATATGTGGATTGCCATGGTGATTACATCATTTTTGGATCTGACCAGGTAGGGATTGACTACTTTTGTCAGACAATGGCCCCATATGTAAAACACAGGTCAATGTTGTTGCATCCTCTACTGGGAGTCAGTATGAGCTGGTCCAGGGCATTGGAACTGATGAATTTCAGGAAGCATTGTGCCAGTCTATTGGTGCTTGACTACTTTCCCAGTTGATAGAGGGGTACTTGAAGTCTCCTACTATGTCAGTGATGGGTTGGACCTCGATAGATGCCATGGTGTTGAGGAATGTGGATTGACAGTCTAGGGACATGGATGGGACCCATAGCAGGCTATGAGCTGGTTTGCACTATTACCCAAAGTCAGTTGTACCCAAAGTATCTCAGATGCATTATCCTGGGATACAAGTTTGGAGGTGTGCATATCTGTTATGAATATGGAGACACCCCACCTGTGGAGCTGTGGTCCATGTTTTGGGGGCTGACAGCTGTGGAATGCATCATAGCCTATTAGTGCAGGGCTGCTGCCTGCTGCTGTAAACCAGCTCTCCATTACAGCACAACTGTCAATGTTCTCCATTTTGAGGAGTGCTTTGAGTGACTGCATCTTGAGAGTTAGATGTCTACTGTTGAGCAACATGACCCTCAGACTGCATTCATGTCTAGTTGTTACGGTGGTAATGTTATTTGGAACACTGCCTAAAAAGGCACTATAGGGGTTGTAAGAGACTTAGACAGTACCTGGAAACCCAAGGGTGACAGATGCAGGCCATCAATCATGTTATCATAAGCAGAGAGAGACTGTATTCCCTGAGAATGGCAAACAAATTATAAGCCAATGTTGAAGTCAATCATTTCTTGATAGTACTGCATCATCCTTCTGGCTGGGTGAAGGTAGTATACTGCTTGGGGCTACTGTCATACCTGCCTAGGCTACATAATCTGAGAGCCCAGCCATGTCTCTTGTCATGTATTCCAGGGAAGTGCATCTCAGGTCATTCACACCCACATGGATGATGACAGAGTGATACTTGCAGTTGTTGTGGAGTGACCTGACTGGGTGTGTCATGTGTTGGATGCTGACATGTGATAGACAGCTGGCTGTTACTGTTTCCATAATCAATTTAGTGAGTCAGACATCTGTGTGCCTCAGTATTGAGTCACCCATAATTACTGTATTGGGCAAGGTGGTTAGCCTTAGGGGCTTAGGTTGAGGGGCACACTGTGTAGCTGACATTTGTCTCCTTTTGCATGTGCTGTGTTGTGGTGGCCAAGTGGGTGTCTGTCTTGCTGGTCTGTGCTGGTGGTGTAAATGTCCATTGAGTGCCTCTGTGAAGGTGGGTGTGTGGTTTGTGAGTGTATGTCAGGGCTGTGATAGTGGGTGCTGTGGTGCGAATGTTGACCTTATCCTCTTGATCAGCTAGTCCAGTCTTTGCTGGAGAGTGCATATTTCCAAATTTGGTGATATAGGGGTAACTCTCACAAGTCTGAGTGTTTAGAGTTTAGAGGAGAGACGTGTCTGTGTACATGAGGCAGTTGCAACAGTGCCTCAGAATGGCCAAGTGCACCAGGTTAATGGGTGAAAGCACAAAAAACTGCACTTCAATCATTCCAGGAGGGGTGGTCATGACTACTACGTACTGGTGCTAATTCTGTGAGGAATGATTACTGCTGATGGCTCCTAGGTATGCTACACTTACTGATACAATAACCTGTTGAAGTGCAAAGCTATTATGCTATTTGAAGTGCAAGAGAGAGAACTAGCAAGATCTAAGGGAAAAACTGAAGGCAGACTTTCTGCCACCTGTAATACTTTCCCTCAGCTGTGCAGTTATCAGCACCTTTAGCCAGTTGTTAGTCCAGTAAGCTCTGTAGCGCATGCAGTAAATGCATAACACTGAAGTACAAATAACTAGATAGGCAGGAGTTCTAATCCCAATACTGGCAAGTGTGTGTGAGAATCATATACTGTGTGTGTTATACATTTTGAGTTGTGTACCACCCTTTACACTTCCCCTCACCCTAATTTACTAGTCCTGTTGTCATTCACCTTACAAGAACCTTTGGACTATGTGAAATTGTATAAGCCCTGTGGCGCATCTGATAACTGCATAACAAACTAGATAGGCAGGAGTTCTAATCCCAATACTGGCAAGTGTGTGTGTGTGTGTGTGTGTGTGTGTGTGTGTGTGTGTGTGTGTGTGTGTGTGTGTGTGTGTGTGTGTGTGTGTGTGTGTGTGTGTGTGTGTGTGTGTGTGTGTGTGTGTGTGTGTGTGTGTGTGTGTGTGGATAATACTATAGTGCAAATAATTAAATAGGCAGGAGTTCTAATCTCAATACTGGCAAGTGTGTGGTATGCCATTTTAAGTTGTGTACCACCCTTTACACTTCCCCTCACCCTAATTTACTAGTCCTGATGATGTCATTCACCTTAAAAGTATCTTGGGATGAGGAAACATTGTGGTGCATTTGATAACTGCATAGCACTATAATAGAGATAACTAGGTAGGTAGGGGTTCTAATTTCATTAATGGCAACTGTGTGTGTGTGTGTGTGTGTGTGTGTGTGTGTGTGTGTGTGTGTGTGTGTGTGTGTGTGTGTGTGTGTGTGTGTGTGTGTGTGTGTGCATAACACTATAGTAGAAATAATTAGATAAGCATGAGTTCTAATCTCAATGCTGGCAAGTGTGTGTGTGTGTGTGTGTGTGTGTGTGTGTGTGTGTGTGTGTGTGTGTGTGTGTGTGTGTGTGTGTGTGGATAATACTATAGTGCAAATAATTAAATAGGCAGGAGTTCTAATCTCAATACTGGCAAGTGTGTGTTATACCATTTTAAGTTGTGTACCACCCTTTACACTTCCCCTCACCCTAATTTACTAGTCCTGTTGATGTCATTCACCTTAAAAGTACCTTGGGATGAGGAAAAATTGTGGTGCATTTGATAACTGTGTAGCACTATAATAGAGATAACTAGGTAGGTAGGGGTTCTAATCTCATTAATGGCAACTGTGTGTGTGTGTGTGTGTGTGTGTGTGTGTGTGTGTGTGTGTGTGTGTGTGTGTGTGTGTGTGTGTGTGTGTGTGTGTGAGTGTGTAAGACTCTTTGAGTGAAGATTATATCCTGTTTGGCTGATACCATTTTGATTGGTGTACCTTCCACACCTGTTTGCCACCTCCCGATGGCATTAGCTTATATAGCGTTGTAACGGGATCTGCCTCACATGCAACATGTTAAACCATTGTGCAGGCCATACCAGTCCTCTGTACAGATGTCTATGGAATATCCAGATGTTTAGTTTCATAGGTTAATAGGTGTGTAATAGGCTAATGGACCTGGAGCCTTTACAAGCCTAGCCCATAGAATTATGCTGATATCATGTCACTCGACATTAGTTCCCAGTGCTTCTGTTGAGTAAAGCCACTGGGGTGATCATCAGGGTGAGTTTTCTATTTCCCATCCATTCAGCAAGATTTCTCTTGAAGAGGGCCAGTGAGGTGCACTGTTTGACATGTATGGGAAGAGTGTGTGTGTGTGTGTGTGTGTGTGTGTGTGTGTGAGACTCTTTGAGTGAAGATTATATCCTGTTTGGCTGATACCATTTTGATTGGTATACCTTCCACACCTGTTTGCCACCTCCCGATGGCATTAGCTTATATAGCGTTGTAACGGGATTTGCCTCACGTGAAATATGTTAAACCATTGTGCAGGGCATACCAGTCCTCTGTACAGATGTCTATGGAATATATAGATGTTTAGTTTCATAGGTTAATAGGTGTGTACTAGGCTAATGGACCTGGAGCCTTTACAAGCCTAGCCCATAGAATTACGCTGGTATCATGTCACCCGACATTAGTTTCCAGTGCCTCTGTTGAGTAGAGCCACTGGAGTGATCATCAGGGTGAGTTTTCTATTTCCCATCCATTCAGCAAGATTTCTCTTGAAGAGGGCCAGTGCAGTGCTCTGTTTGACATGTATGGGAAGTCTATTCCATAGCATGGGCAGTCTCGCGGTTATGAACATGTCCCTCCAGCATGTTCTGTTGATTGTGGTAATGAGGTTGAGGACTGTGGAGCACGTGGTGCAGAGGGATTGGGATTTCTTTAGATGGATCATTTCTAACAGAGCTGGTCAGACATGGCTTTGCAAGTCAAGCAGAGATCGCTTCTAAGTAGGTGATATGAGACAGACAATAGCTGGAGTTGTTTGAGTCTGTCCATATAAGACAACTGTTTAACGCCTAGGATCATCTTTGTGAGGTACTTTTTTGGCCTCCCCAGATGTTGCAGGTGTCTAGTGAGGTACATTCCAAATGGGGCATTGTACTCAATGACTGGCCTAATGAGGGAGAGTAGAGTGAAACAATGACCTCTTTCTTCCTGGATGCAAAACCCTTAGTAATGAGATGTGCCACATAGAGGACTTTCTGACCAAAGTGGCAATGTGGTGGTCAAAAGAGAGGTTGCTGTCAACTTGTGTTCCCAGATCTGTTATAATGCCTTCTGTGTTCAGTGGACTACCATCGATGTGATAATTTATGGGACTCGAGTTTTTCCCAAAGGGGATGATGACATATTTTTTTGACATTGAGCTTAAGGCCATGGTTCTGACACCAGTCACTCTCAGTGAGGCCTTTCTGCAGAATGTCAACATCATTTGAGGAGTCAATAATAGCTCCCAACTTGCAAATGTGTGTGAACTTTGTCAACCAGAGTCCCTTCGTGTTGGCCTGAACTTCAGAGAAGTAGATACCAAACAGGAGAGGACCCAGGACCAAACCCTGTGAGACTCCACTCATGACTGGAAGGCAGTCTGACTTGGAGTCAGCTACTTTCACACTGTGGGTTCTCAAAACACATACAAGGCAAATAAATAACTTTCTATCCATCATGTGACCGGCATCAACTGAAACACCTGTTCAAACTAGTCACCTGCTTAAAGTGACATTATCTATTAAAGTATTTAAAAATACTATATCTACAATGATATCATTAGAACCAAGTATTAAATGACACACAATGCAAGCGATCGCATAAAACTAAGTGCATAAGATAGTAGTCGGCAAGAGGTCTGTAAAGACTCTTGGTCATTTTTGGACAAAATTAACAACTTGAGGTTTGATAAAGATAACAACTTTTTAACTATTGCTGTTAAAGATTTATATACATCAATCCCACATTTGGAAGGGAATGAGTGGGTAAGCCTCATGATGAAATCTAAGGATGCTCCACCGCAGGAAATCCACCTTGTGGAACTCTTATTGGACATTATTTTAAACAACAATTTTTTTGTGTTCAATAATGAGTTCTACTTACAGAATTGCAGTGTAGGTATGGGTTCGCCCTGTGGAGCAAGTTTTGCCAACTTGGTGATGGCATTTTGGGAAAATTTATTTATTTTTAGACATCCCCAACACAGGGCGAACCTTGTATTTTATACTAGATTCTTAGATGACATTTTTGTCCTGTTTAAAGGCAATGAACATCAGGCACAAGGGTTTATTGGCTACCTGAACTCAACTACTGAGTTCTTAAGATTTACATCTAGTTTCAGTTCAAGTAGCATTGACTACTTGGACTGTAAACTTGTCAAAGACATTTCCAATAACAGATATGTGTCTAGAATATATTGAAAAGAGACGTATTCCAACTCGTTTCTTCATTATTCTAGCAATCATCCTTTTCATCAGAAGCGCTCAATTGTAAAAGGACAACTTATTAGAGCAGCAAGGATGACTACTTTGGAGTCAGACTTTAATGATGAATGTCTGCAGTTAAGTAATATGTTCGAACAACATGGGTACCCATTACATCTGATTCATTCTTTGGTACTGGAAGTTAGCCATAAGAGACAAATTGGTTTATTTAAATTTTGCTTAACAACAACTTATTAAGTGGAATGTGTGACGATTCTTTGAGTCCAATTAGGGGTAATACTAACAATGATTTTTCAACTGTAGAACAAGTAGAAATTGTGAGGTCAATTAACGAGTTCCGAATGAGTTTTACAACAATCTTTAGCAATGATAATCACATGATTCGACTTATTCTCAACAAAAATTGGGAACTTATTCTACTTGATAGGTCTTTGACCAGTAAACTTGGTCAAGTACCAAATCTTTTTTTAAGAAAGGAGCAAATCTTAAAAACTTGCTTGAAAGAAGAAATACTTGTCCATTTTCAAAACAAGTAGGGATGACTATCTGTGGACATTGCAGAATGTGCAAACACATTGAGATAGGTGAAAGCATTGACATCAACGGTAGGAACTATAAACTAAGGAGTAAATATCATTGTAATTCTAAACTTGTGGTCTACATAGCTAGGTGCCAGGTATGCCCAGCCTTTTACATTGGTAAAACCGAACATAAGTTAAAGGAAAGAGTCTATGAGCATACTTATGCTATAGAAAGGAAAAAAGAAGAAAACCCTTTAGCAAAGCACCTTATGGAGCACAGTAACCACAAGTTTCTTTTTAAAGTCATTGATCATGTAAGTTTCGACCTTAGAGGAGGACCATTTAACTTGATCCTTGAAGAATGTGAGCTGTTATGGCAGGTTAAACTTAATGCATTCTTAAGCCCTGGCTTAAATGATGCTTGTGATATTTCCTGCCTTTTGAAATTAAAGAGCTTAAATAGATGACATGCTAACTTGTTATTTCACCAGGGGTCTTTATGTGTAGATAAAATAAATGGGGTAGATTACCACATTGTATGTGTAATACAACGTGATACTATTTAAATTAGAGATGGATTTTTTATTTAGCTCAAGTGCACTTTAACCCTATGTTAAATTAATTAACTATTGTATTTATGAGGTTTATATGTTATTATTTTTAACATCTTTTGTCGGTTATTGACTGACTGATTGTATATAGTTAGCTGTTGGTATACTTGAATTGTTTAGAGATGTGTTTTTAAGATGTCAATGTACCAAGTTAGTGTGCTTTATTCTGTAGAATTTGTACACTTATAACTTGCCGACTACTATCTTATGCACTTAGTTTTATGCGATCGCTTGCATTGTGTGTCATTTAATACATGGTTCTAATGATAACATTGTAGATATAGTATTTTTAAATACTTTAATAGGTAATGTCACTTTAAGCAGGTGACTAGTTTGAATAGGTGTTTCAGTTGATGCCGGTCACATGATGGATGGAAAGTTATTTATTTGCTTTGTATGTGTTTTATGTTTTTTGAATCTGAAGAAGTTGGCGCACTAGCATCAACGAAATGCGCTTCATTTTATCAACAATAAATATATAACAGCTTTTTGGCTTACGGACCTCCTTTACTGTTGGATTTTGTTAGAGTTACTACAGTTTGTTTGCTTCATTTTGTCTTCACACTGTGGGTTCTATCTGTGAGCCAGTTTGCAACACACCTAGTGATATAGGGGCTGATGCCTAGCATAGTGGTTTTTCTAAGATTCCTGCATGGGAATGGTATCAAATGCCTTGGCCAGATCAAGGTAGGCTGTATGAACCACCTTGCAATCATCCACAGCTCTGGTGACAGACTCAAAGAGGTTGATCAAGTTGAGCAGGCATGATCTACCCTTCTCAAAGCCAAACTGTATGGGATCCAGAGTTTGGAGATTCCCTATATCCTTGTTTATTAGGTCCATGATGATGTGTTCCATAGCTTTGCATATCAGACTTGTCAGGCTAATGGGGTGATAGTTCCCAAGGTCTGTAGTCGTTCCTCCTTTGTAGAGAGGGATGACTGTAGCAGTGTACCATTTGGTAGGGATAAAGCCTGAGGTGAGGCTGTGATTGAACAGGGCACACAGGTGTGGTGAAGTTCACTCTGTAGTTCATGTAGAACACAGCCAGGGATATTGTCCGGTCCCATAGAAGCTGTATTCTTGGCCTTGGACAGTGCTCTTTTAACCTGTGCAGCAGTAATACTGGGTGCCTGCCAATCTACTGGTATTGTGATTGGTCCTTTGGTGAGGGAGAGAGGAGTAAAGTTGGCACTGATTCTGTCAGCCAGTATATTGGCAATATCTGTTGGCTTGGCATAGGAGGTACCATTGTGCAGTATCTGGGTATTGCTGTGGATATTCTTTACATAACTATAGAAGGCCTTGTGGTTGTCTTTACTATCTTCTGCAATTCTGTTTTCATAGTTAGCTGTAGAGGATTTGGTGAGGGATCTCAACCTTTTGTTGAGGCTGATAAGGGAGTTTTTCCAGTCTTGGGACATCACCTTATTCTGCATCAGTTTCCTTTTTCTGTTCTAGAGTTTGTTTATGGCAGGGGACCACCAGCTTGGCTTCCTTTTTTGGAGGAGAGCATCTTGGTTCTATTGGGTATGGCAAGATCCATGCATTTGTGTACGTGTTTGTACAGTGCATTGGTGTATGATCTGGCGGTCTTGCAAATATTCTCCATTTGCATGGGTACTGTGAAGTTAGCCACCTCTGTTTTAGGAGCCCGAGGTTAGCTTTGGAGACATTTTTCATGGTGGTTACCTGTGGTTACCTTTGCAGGGGGGTGGGAGTGATGGGAATTTCCAATTCTCCAGGGTGCTTAAGAACATGGAGTGTGGGTCTTGGGGCATGGTTGGGGACCTATAGCAGGCTATGATCTGAATCTCTGTCTTACCCAATGTTAGCTGCACCTGAAGTATTTCTGATGCGTTATGTTGGGATACCAGTCTGGAGGTGGGTGCATCCTTTATGAATATGGAAACACCACTGCCTTTGGAGCTTTGGTCCAAGTTCTTGGGACAAAAGATGTGGAATAAGTTATATCCTGGTAGTGCAGAGGTGCTTTCTGCTGCTTTGAACCAGGTCTCTATTACAGCACAAATGTCGATGTTCTCCATTTTAAGGGGTGCTTCGAGTGAGTGCATTTAGAGATTTACACTTCTAGCATTGAGCAGCATGATCCTGAGATTGCATTTGTTTATAGCTGTCATGATGGTAATTTGGTCTTTGGAACACAGCCTATAAAGGCACTAGAGGGGTGGTAAGAGCCTTGACCAGTATCCGGAAACCCAGGGTTGACAGATGCAGGCCATCTCTGGCAAAGTATCAAGGTCTGTCAATCATGTCATTCCAGGCAGACAGACATTGCATCCCTTGGGAATGACACCAGAAATTTAGCCAATTGTTGAACTCAATCAGTTACTGCTTGTACTGTGGTATCATTCTGAGTGATAGTATGATGCTGCTGAAGGCTATGGTCATACCTGCCTGGGCTACGTAATCCAAGAGCGACTCCATGTCTCTTTACATATAGTCCAAAAAGGTACATCTCAGGTCATTCACACCCACATGTACAATAACAGAGTCATATTTGTACCTTTTGTTGAGGGACCTGAGTGCGTGCATTATGTGGTGGATCCTGGCACCTGACAGGCAGCTGACTGCTACTTTCTCCTTATTCAACCTAGTGAGTGGGACATCAGCGTGTCTCATTATCAAGTCACCTATGACTAGTGTGTTGGGCATGCTGTTTTGCCGTAGGGGCTTTGGTTGAGTGGCACACTGTTTAGGATAGTTATGTGTCATGTGATTGGTGGTAGAGTGCATTTCTGCCTTGGAGGCCTCTGCTGTTTGGGTAGATTTGTAATGAGAGCATCCACGAAGGTGGGTGTGTAGTTTGTGTTTTTATGTGAAGGTAGCGCTGGTGTATGTTTTGGAGGGCTATGTGTTCCATGTGGTGTGGTGCAAGTGTTGACCTTCTCCTCTTGACCAGCTATTCCAGTCTTGGGTAGAGAGTGCGTGGCTTCCAGTTTGGATATATAAGTGCATCTTTCACAAGTCTTAGTCTTGGGAGGTAAGAGGAGAGGGTTGTCAGTGTACATGAGGCAGTTGCTACATTGCCTCAGAATATCTAAGTTCACCAGGTTAATAGGAGAAACCACAAGGAACTGACATGCCTGGAGGGGTGGGCATTAATAATAAGTACTGGAGCTGTTTCCTTGTAAAACATTTAGTGCTGGTAGCACTTTTGTATGCTACAATAACTGCTACAAGAAGACTGGTAAAGTGGTAGACTAATAAGCTAGTAAAAGTGTAGGAGAGGAGAGAACTAGCAAATCTAAGGGAACAATTGAAGAGCAGACTTTTTGGCACTGTTCAGATGCTTACAAACAGTACTGGATACAACAAAGCTGTATCTGAACTTGACTAGTTACAGGAAAGGCAGGAAACAAGCTTAGACCTTTTTTTTTTTTTTGGAAAACTATATATGGTCTGTGTCTCTTAACAATGCCCATGTATGTGATATTGTTGCCAAATTGGCCACAGTGTGGGTAGTGACACACGTCAGCATCATGCATCATACCTGCCTCAAACATTATGCTGATACAATGTCTGCTACACTATCACTTGTCCCGGCTTGTAGGAGCACTACATAACTCCACATCCTATGTCTGGTGGGTTATCTCACCACCCATGGAGGCATTCAGAGCATTACATGTTGAAAGTGTATGTCCCATGTACATCATCTATGTGGGGCATGTCATGTTTATGTAATAGTACAGTACATAATGGTGGAAATGTAGGTTTACTAATCTGTGTATTGACAACTGTGCTTATGTTACTGTGTGCACATACCGTGCGTCAGTCCTTACTGTGTGTATGCAAATGATATACCATTTTATCTCCCTGTTCCACCCAGTGGACTCAGGAATACATACCACAGACCTGTCATACACAGTATCATGCATCCCTCATCAACTGCATCAGGGTTGAGTGTATGGTAAAGAAATGGAAGGGCCAACAGGTGTTGACAGGTGAATCTGTTACAGTTAATGTGATGGGTATGCTTGTGAGGGACCTGCTGACAGTACTGGAGTAACCTGTTCTGTATGTATGAGCCTGTGGTAGAGCACAACACTGAGCTGACATGTTTGAAGGCTACCTGCCTGTGACAAGGGGTATGTATGCAAGGTCACACTGTCTGACAACAGTGTTCCTCACACACTGTTGCATGCATACACACCTGGTACATGTACATATAAAGCTGTACCTTGCCTATGACATGGTCGGTGTATTCCAAGTCTGCCATACTCCCTCTTGGGAATGTCTGCAGGGCCACAGCCTGTAGACACACAGACACCTGGAACACTATCAGAATACAGCATGTCAGACTACATTCAGTCAGTGGTACTAACAGCAATAATGCCTCCTGGCTAATACGGTACATACACCTGTATGTGTACCCATAACAAATGCAAGCAGACAGCACCTTACATAGTATTACATAGCTACACTGTACTATATTCACCCTTGCATCAGACCCATATTAGCATGTCCCTGCATCAATGGTATGGATGATGGGGTTGTAAAACAGGTATCATCATATTCAGAGGGTGTGGTGTGGGTTTGCCAGAGGCCTAGGCTGGACCATACAGTTGACAATCATGTGCGTGTGTTTGGAGAGGTATCCAATAGATGAGCTGTGCAGACGTGTTGTGTGTGTCTGGAGCTGACCTGCCTGTGAGGAATCAAGACTATTCGACCCAGGACAGTTCAACCCTGGCCTGTTCACTGTTCGACCACAATGCATTTCTATACAATTTCATGTATAAATTTATATGTATTGTATATGTGATTTTTTTAGTGAACAGTTCGACCCTGGACTATTTGACCCCAAATATATACTTTTAAGTACTTTATCATTAAGTTATTAATTAATCAATTATTCAGCAATAACACTGTTAATTTTTCATTGTAAATATATTTGTTATTAATATTTTTATTTTATTTAATTATTACATTGGTTAGTATAAATATAACATTTAAATCTTTAACATATAATAACTAGTGTTATGGTTTAACATATTATGACTACTGTTACTTTATAACATACTTTATAACATATGTTTTCCATCAATTAAATATATATTTTTTTATATTATATTATGTTAATATGTTAACTAATCTATTATCTACTATAAATAATTTCTTTAAAATTAAATGAAATACATTTTTTATTCAGGTTAATATGCCTTCTTTATCTTGAACATTTATACTACCACCAAAACTCAAGCAACAACATGCAATTTTCACCATTTCCCACAGTCTACCATCAAAGCACATCAGAACCTCAGGAAAGTGGATATGGATTTATGAGTAAATGCAAACACTCTTGATTTCCAGCAACACTGATAGTTTAAAGTGCTGCAGAGGATGTGACTTGATGGCAGAGAGCAAAGACAAACATACACACAGTACAGTCTAATCCATCTACAGTGCACAAACATTCCTAAGTAAAACACTGTTTTTAAGGATTCAAGAATTTATTTGTAAAAAGTATCAACTAGTAGTTCAAAGCTTAGAAGTGCAATTCTAGGGCCAAACATCCATTTCACTATCACAATGCTCAGTGCCTCTACAGCTTACACCCACAGCCCATTAACTTCAGCAGGGAAACAAACAGAGCATCAAATTAGACATCTGTCAAAATGACTGCCCATTATGTTTTCATTTTTAAATCTAATTTATTGTTAATCCTTACTTGTTGTTTTATTGCTAATTTTCTTTATTTTTATGTAATAATATTGTTATACAGAAATTCCGGACTAGTTAATGCCGTGAACTTCTGGATTAGTCAGCAAACGTTTTTGTTTTGGCACTTACTGCTTTTGTATATATAATTAAAGTTCCAATTTGCACTTAGTTTAAAGTAAGTGTAGTCGAAGCACATAAATAGAAAATAAATACTTTCTAAACCAATTTTAAGAATGTTTAGACAGTCTTTCATTTCTATTTTTGCTTTGATGTGCTTTGGCTTCATTTACGTTACATTTTTTACTGGGGTCCAACCGTCCTGGGTCGAATCGGTTGGGGGCAAATCATCTGGGGGTGAATTGGCGGGTTCCAAACATCCTGTATCCACCTCTGGTACAGATGTGTGTGTGTATGTATGCACAAAGTCACACCATGGGGCTGGCCTACACAGGGGTATGTCGGACAGCTGTGTGCCGTGCATGACAGGGTATCTAGGTCATTGTTTCCGGGCACAGACATGGGAAATGGTCCTGCCAGAGGTATCACTGGCACTACCAGGCCCAAGGCTAGATGCAGTACTCCTTCCTGATGGTGACTGCTGTCTGCTGAATCTGTACCTCTGACAGGACTGGACAGGACCACGTGGCCATGGCCTGCTCTGGTGTGATATGGACAGCAACCCCCCCCTTCGGTAGTGCTGGTGTCACTGCCACTGAGTGTGAAAGTGTATGGCCCCATAGACTCTCAGCTGTTGTTGGTGATGACCTACGTCCACGTGGCCAATGCCCATCTCTCACCACATGCCACATGCCACGGTCGAGGATTGCCAAGGTCTCACCCTACCATCTATTCACGACCTCAGTATTTTGTCATGTGGCCTCAACAAGGTCATGTATGTCACCATGTAAATCAGGGAGAGTTGCATCCACCACCCTGAGTATTTGTGTGTTGTGGTATCCACTATGTGCCTGTGCATCCATGACAGCCTGGAACATGCATCTGGTGATTTCTTCCACTATGTGCCTGTGCATCCATGACAGCCCATAACATGCGTCTGGTGATTTCTTCCGTGGCACATGCAACAGTGGCCCAATGAGCAGCGTTCCTCCTGCAAGCACCCCTGTATATCCACCTGTGTGGGACCTCACCTGCACTCTAGCTATGGCCAGTGTCTAATGCTGACGGCGTATGTGTGGGCATTGTCACTGTGTGCAGGGATGGTGCGGACAGGAGTGGGATGACAACCAATGGCACAGATTCAGCCCCTGACAACCCCACCTGTACCTCACAATTCCTATCATCATTGTCAGAGTCTGCAGAGATAATGACATCCATTTCCAAAAGGGGGGGACCCCAAACCTCATTGCCACCTGTGAGGGGAAAGCAACATATGTACATTAATACCTGCACTTTGATGTTGGCTGGTATATACACACACACACACACACACACACACACACACACACACACACACACACACACACACACACACACACACACTTACAAGTCAGGTGGCACAAATCTGTTACACAGACCACACATTGCCCAAATGGTGACATGCATGACACACATCCCTAAACATCATGCATTCTGAGCAGTTTTACTGCATGTAAATAACAATATAGAGCTCTGGGATATGTGATTAGTGTTAATATGTGATGGCCATTCACCAGCACAGACTACACCCATATACACATAATTGCTGTTCACCTGTATAGCACAGTGGCAAGTACTACAGCACATACCTCACAACTGTGCAGATCCTCACAGGATGTATAGAAGTCTGGCTCATATGTTTGCTCTGTTTCTCATAACCCCTGTGTTTCTCTGATACATAAGTGGGATGATCAGAGGAGTGACATCACTGATTAATGGCATACATTTCAGTGTCAGATCTCCAAACCAGCAGTGAATGTACATTCACACAATTCCTATTACACCACCAACCTTCTAAGCTTACAGCGGATATGATAAGTGTACACAACCCTGTTAACATGTTTTGTTCTTGTAATATACAAAATGAGACTGTAGTAATGCATTCAGATATGTTACCCACTGTTCATGTGACATATGACCTGTGCAATCCAATCGATAAACAAACACGTGTTGTGTAAAATATAATGACTGCAATATGTACAATATGGTGATTGCATAATTGTGCACATCCTTAAAATGATTCTTCGTTGATGCACCTTGTAAGTGACTTACAGCATTCACTCTTCTTGTGAAGGTGTCTATCAGCATGGCATATCTTGACTTGGCATTATTTGGCCACTCTTCCATGCAAAGGTCACCCAACTCTGTCAGATTGCATGGGCAGATCATGTGCACAGCCCTCGTCAGGTCACACTGGTGTTTTATTATCTGGTGTAGGTGTAGGCTCTGGATGGGCCACTCCATAACCATGAGTGTGTTCAGGTGGAGCCATTCTTAGGTAACTTTGGATGTATGCTTTGGGTCTTTGTCATGTTGAAGGCTAACACACTTCCCCATCCTCAGCGTTTTTGCAGACGCCTGATGGATTTTGGGCAGACATGGGCGTTATTTGGAAATGGCCAGAATTCCCACCACAATGACTACAGACCCTGTTCTGGCTTTGGAACAGCATCTCCCCAGTGGGCCACTGCCACCAGTGTGATTCACCATGGAGATGGTGGTCTTCAGGTTATGAGAGCTGTTGCTTGTGCACCACACATACCTTTTGGTATTGTGGCTGTGAGGTCGATCCATAGTCTCATTACACCATGACACATTTTCACACATGCCTTTGGGACATGTAATGTGCTGTATTGCAATTTGTATCCCTTCCTGGATGTTTTCTGGTGTGGGAAAATGTTTCCATCTTCTCACCCTACCCCATGGGGCAGATGTATGCAGAATATGGGAGAGTGTTCCCACAGGTAGTATACAACACCAGTACTAGCAAGAGTTTTCTGCAACTCCCTCAGTGTTGTTGTATGTACCCTGGCGGCCTCCCTGACCAGGTCTTGACATGTCAAATCATTATTTTTGGAGGGACGTCAAGTTGTTTTCAACAGCCCTGTTGTCCCATATTCAATCCACCTTTTGACAACTGTCTCCACTGTGTTCCACTGTGTATGCAATGTTGTGGTAATGTTGTTGTACCCTACTCTTGACTGATACCTTTCAAATATGAGATCCTTTGCTGCTTTGTCAGCTGTCTGCAAGCCATGGCTGTTGCTGTTGCAGGCAACTGAGCAAATGTCATGATTATCCCACTTGGACTGTTATTTGGTGATACTCAGAGTGCCTTTACTTGATGGAAGGTGTGTACCCAAGCAGACTGTATGCTGTCAGTAAATCACAAGCTGCTGCAATAATACATTATTTGAAGGGTGTGCACACATATGCATCCAGTTTATTGTCAGGTTTGTATACTCCATATTCGGTGCCCAACAGATTGATTGGTTTTCCAGGTGAATTGTTCATGTCATAGGTCACATTACAGTTTGGAAAAGGTGTGGACTGAAATATTGTGGTCTCAGTTTGTATATATATATATATATATATATATATATATATATATATATATATATATATATATATATATAATATATATCACAAACACCTGGCATCTTAGCAGTGTGTACACTGTTTATATCCACTATATGACAGTAATGTTTCACACATGTCCCTACCTTAGGCCGTTTGTCCCCCCATTCTGTTGGTCTCTGTCCAGAAGTCTTATACTGACAGTTCATGAGGTATACTACAGGGATGTTACATTCTCATCAGATAGGCCCCTGTGGTGACCACTGTGATGCAATGCAGGTAAACCCAACACAAGTGAACATGCACATAAAGCAATATGGCTATGAGTGACAGTTGTGCGTATGCTATATTGCATGGCCTTCACATGCCCGAGATATTGGCAAACCACAACAGAACAATTGCATACTCACCAGCTGCAAGCTGCCATCCCACATGCAGACCAGAGGGACCTAGGTGGTTGTAGGAGGGAAGTATTGTTAGCAGACCTACATGTGGCATTGGTACAGGATGGATGCAGCATGTCTGCACATTTACAGTACAACCCCCAATACTAAACAATTTGCTGTCCTTCAACATAAATGTGCACATTTGTGCATTAGGAAACCCCATCCACAACTGCAATCTGACCTGATAGATGCACGTAGATACTCTACAAGTATGCCTGCTACACTAGTCTAGTAATCTACACTGGGGTCTTATCTGCACACTCCTCGTCCATTGTCTGGGTGCCACCCTCTGTCAGTATGTGGGGGGTCTGTACTCTGTTGTTGTACTGGAATGGGTGTCCCAAGGTACCTAAGGAGCTTCTCGGTGGTTGTCAGTGGGGCTGCATGGCCAGGCCCACACCTGTGGCTGTGCGGTCCTTGGCCACTGCAGCAGCCCTTTGCCAGGCATGGAGTATGAAGTCACTTTCACGATGTCAGACCTGCTCGTATGTACATGTGTGCAGGCCAACATCATTTACCCTGTGTACAAGGTTCTCTCCTGCAGATGTTGGTGGCTCCAGGCAAACATTATGGCATGGTACTGTAGTATGGCTTCTATGATTATATTTGTCTCAGCCGCTGATAAAGTTGACCTTTTCTGATGCAACATTGCACCTGGAAGACATAAAAAAGGGAGACATGTCACAGGACCTGATACCTTTGGCAACAGTATGTACAGAACCTGCATAGCTGCATTTGCATACCAGTAGCCACCACTCACAATCACACCATATCCCTGTAAATGTATCAGCAGTGTATCTGCTTGCATTGCACTGCTGGTCCTGGAGTGTCATATTCCGCCCTATGAGGGCTAGGTGATTTCATAATCCTGTGCTCCTCATTCATGTCTGTGTAGAGGGATGACATTGGCCATCTTCCATGTGGATGGGGTGTGGATAGTGCCAATGCTTGGTGTGACTACAGTGTGTAATGGAGATGGGAGAACATGCCTGAGTTCATGTAGGATGCAGAAAGGGATATTATCAAGTCCCATGGATGCTTACGTTTGTTGCCTTTCAGTAGGCAATATGTACCTACTCACTGGTAATAAGGGGAGGGGTGTCAGTGCTGTGCATATCCACCTATAGTGATGCTGAGACAGGGGATGGTGTTTGCCCTAACCCTATCTGCAGCAGGTTGAGTATAACTGTGTTGTGTGTGTGTGTATATGGTTTGATTGGCCACCATTACAGGGTGGGTTGGTTTGTTACCTCAGAGTTTGCAGACATATGTGAAGATGGCCTTGTGATTGGCCTTGGTGGATGTGTCCAATTTGTACTCATAATTAGCCTTACAGTATTCCACCTGCGGCCTTATATGCTTGATCAGACAAGGCTGACTTGATGCCAAGTTGGTGCGTGCTACTGATTTGCTCTGTACAGTCAATATTGGGACCAAGTCTGTGGTTTGTGTATTGCTGCTGTCCACCACAGGCATTCAGGTTGATGTTGTCCTGTCGGGAATTACTGAGGCCATAAAGCTATGTAGGTGCCCACATAGTATTGTGTTGTGGGCCTGGACACAGCTTCTAGTTCCAACATATGGGATGCCATTCATGTGGGCCTTGGCCATTTCCCTTGCCTGTGCGGGGGACATTACAGAGATGTGGGGGCTACCACTTCACAGACAGTAGGTGGAAATACCTCACAGGACAGGATATGTGAAGACAGCCCAACAACATGGGGGGGGGTCAAAGCTACAGATTTTGGTACAGATTGTATATCATTAGTGTTGTTATACACATGGAGGGTTGCTACATTGAGAGGGTTTGTCTGGACATGCATTTACTGGGTGAACTGACACCAACAGTGATATGCCTCTGCCATACCTCTCAACTGTCATGTTGTCCACAGATTGGCCAGATGTTTGCCTATTATGCTTGGTCTGTTCCTTGAACAACATCTGTTTTTGTGGGGTTGGTAGGATAATGTGAAGATTGTAGTCAGTAAGTGTTGAGATCCATTGGTGTTCCTGACATCATATCCTTCAGGGATGTTCTGTTACAACAACATGTGTAACACCAGCTACTGTTTCAGTTTGTAACACCATTATGTTTGATATGTCCCTCTTTTCAGCCCCTTGTCCCACAAGTATGCCATGTGTTGTCCAGATGTCCTGCACTATGAGGTGCAGAGGTATGGTATATCATTAATTACCAACTGCACTCCAGTTATCATGCCAATAACCTGGCAGACTCCTGGTCATGGTATGCAGCAGTGGCCAGAGTTATGGGTCCACACTCTGGTAATTCTGTGGAAATCTGCACATATGACAGTATGTCTGTCTGGCCATTGTGAACAGACTGCCAAGGTTGTGTAGCAGTGTTGTGTGTGTATATGTTTTTTAGGCTGGGTAGGGAGAGTAGCAGCTGCGAGAGCCATACATCCTTTACCTATCTGACTCTGCATGCAGCTACAGCTGCTGGCGGTCTATCAGGTCTGTATGTTTGTGGGGGCTGGCTGTGACGTCCTGTAACACCTCAGGATTCCCAGTACACTGTGACTTGGGGCAGTATATGTAGGGGTAATGTATGAGTGGCAAACAGTATGTGGTCACTCACACAGTATTATACTGTCATGTTCAGTTTGCTTACTGGCATGTCTCGGTGACTGTGGTGTACTTGTTTGGGGGTATGTACTTGCACACCAGTGTCTGTTTTCCACCAGTCTTACATCCCTGTAGTGCCTGTTATATTTGCTAATGCATGTGTACTGCCCCAGAGCTGGACCTGGGTAGTGTTATGTCAGTCTGATTGTAGTCTGGATATTGCTCGGTAGCTCAGTGCACTTTCCCTAATGTCGTGTTATGTCCACATATTCATTGGATGTCCAGTTGTCTGGCCAATATCTTTGGTGTGGTCCTCATGACTGTTATGTATGCATGTATCAATGGGATGATGTGGGGATTGAGATCAGTAACTAATGAGAAGCAATTGGGTCCTGGAATTGTGATGTTTCAGTCGATATATGTTAGGACATACACTGTTACTACATGAACTTTCTCAGCTTATCTACTCATGTATTTTGGACATGTCCCTTTTTTCAGGCCTTTGTCCCCCCACTTTGTCAGGGTTGGTCCAGATTCATTGTACTAAGGGATTCTGAGCATATGTCTCCACTGCCAGAATTTTCACAGACTGTCCAGATGTTTGGACCATACTTTTGTTAAGTTCCACAATGTATTTCTATTTGTCTAGTAAATCACGGTGATGATCCAAGGATTTATGTCAGTAAATAAATGCCATGACATTTCAGTTTCCATCCTCATATCCTTCAGTGATTGTCTGCTGAAACACACACTGTTGCTGTAACACGTTTTCATTTGTAACAGCAATTTTTGCAATATGTCCATATATGTGGGTCATCCTCCCCCCCTTTTACAGCCTTTGTGCAGGTTCCTTGCACTAACAGGTTGAGGGGGATGGTTCTGAGGTATAACTGCACTGCATGTTACATACATACATACATATATATACATATATATTTCCTTTCTTTATATTTTTATATATGTATATCTATATTATGACTCTACTTTTCCATATATATATGTGTGTGTGTGTGTGTGTGTGTGTGTGTGTGTGTGTGTGTGTGTGTGTGTGTGTGTGTGTGTATGTGTATGTCTCTATAAAATACACAAAAAGTTCCACAAAGCTTTCTTCCTAATGTTGTATGCCTATATTGCATGATATGTTTGAAAATGCAACATGAATTTCTATTGCTCAGATGGTGTAATGGTACATTCCTGTGACTATAGTGTGCAGAGTCATGGGTCCAACACTTGAGACTGCTGTCTTCTTTATTGATACTAAATGACCTGAATGCAGGATATGTTTGTTAAAGCACTAAAATTCCTTGCAGCTCCCATGGTGTAGTGGTATTCTGCTGTGATTGTACAATACAGCATCCTGGTTTCAAAACCTAGCAGTGCTGATTATTTTGTTGCTGGGCAGAACAAGGTCTGATGGATACAGACTGATTAAGGCACTTTTAAGCATATTATACTTATAATGTTATATTTAAGCAATAACCTACAGCTGGGTGTGGACAATGCTGGATTTACCCACGGTTGGTGTGGTTTGGTCACAAGGGCGAAGCACGTTTAAGCATATTATACTTATAATGTTATATTTAAGCAATAACCCACAGCTGGGTGTGGGTAATGCTGGATTTACCCATGATTGGTGTGGTTTGGTCACAAGGGCAAAGCCCGAGTGACCAAATAAAGCCAGCCATGGGTATATCCAGCATTGCCCACACCCAGCCATGGGTTATTGCTATTATACAATGACATTATTTAAGAAAAACAATACTTACCTTTCTTATATAATGTCATTGTATCATGCCTCCATGCTGCCCTTCCATGATTTTCCAGTATCTTGGGGCATTTCTGATGTACTGCGCACGCACAAGGGAAGTGTTCCCACACATGCAGTACATCAGTGCTGTGCAGAGGTAGCAGCAGAGATAGGGAGATCTCCATTGCTTTTTTTAACATGTCTTAGTATGTTGTACGAGTTGAAGACCTCGTATAACATAGTGAGATATATTAAAAAAGTAACAGAGATGTTCATTTCTCTGTTGAAAGGAAGATCTCCATTGCATTTATTTATGATTTCTTGCTATGTTATATGAGTTCTTCAACTCGTAACACATAACGAGATATGTTAAAAAAAAGCAACTGAGATCTTCATTTCTCCATTGCTATCTCTGCAGACAAAAAAAAGCAGGATATATACAAATGGTAAAAGTCCAGGCAACCGGTTTCATTACATTATATTCTTGTGTGACTGTAATGAATGGGGCACGTGTGTTTATACTGGGGTTTCACATCTTTTCTACACTGACATCTCACTTTTGGAACTTTTACACTACCCTGGTTGACAAAAAAATAGCTGCTACATAATTTAAGTTTACTAAAATAATTTTAACACTACTTTCACATGAGAAAATAAGTCGCCTGTCTTGGGACTAAAACCATACAAGTCTAACCAGTAAGCTATCGTCGCTTGCAATTTTCACTTCTCTGTTTTCATTTAGCTCCCCTGGGATGTTTACACTGTAATGTACACACCCACTTAGCTACACTTAAACATTTCTTAGGGCATTAAAAACAAGGATATATTATTATTATTTTAGATTATATGGATGTATATTGTGGTGTTCTGACAAATACTTGGGACTGTATTTGTGACATAATGACAATGATTGGGCTTTCGGGATTCTGTGTTTCATACTGATGCATGACATGTTTTCGATGGTCTTTCTTGTTTTTGTGGGGCTGTGCTTGAGCTTATTTACATTTGTGGGATTTATCCCCTGTTATGTGTGCATACCTCTCAACCTCTTAGAACAAGAAATCTGGACATAGCCATAACTAAAAGTGGGGCAAAGGCCCAACAATAGGGACAATTTTTAAATATTGCTCTTGCCAAACTTAGAAAGTTGATAGAATAACAGGCTTTGCATTGGCATGAATTTTCTGAAGGGTATAATGTCTGAAACTCAAATGTCTCTCATTATTTTCCATCTTCAGTCTTTAATGATTTCCCACTAATTTGCCAGAAAACCATAATTTTATGAAAAGTGGATCAAAAATATCTGGTAACAATCTGGACATTCTGAGAACATCTGTACGGTTGAGAGGTATGTATGTGTCCTGCTTCTACAGGATGCAGAAGTGCCATACGGTGCTTTAGCAATACAGGGGATGTGTCACAGAAGCTGCAACACGCCCTCTGTATTGCTTTTCTCTGGCCATTTTTATTTCAGTGTCCGCGGACACTTGAAATACTGAAATGATCTATTTTACATTTCAGTGTCTATGGACACTGAGATACTGGCATAATATTAAAGCTAAGCTCTAATATTATGCCCGTACGGCACTTACTGAGTGCAGGGAGTATGTTTAGTGTCCATGCACTGCTCGGACATGCCTCCTATGCTCGTACACTGTTCGTGTCCGTGTGGGTTAAACAGCAGTGTGCCTTCATGCATATGCAAGGTGCACTGCTGTTCTACATGGACACAAACCACTCTGTGCAGGAATAGCACTATTCCTGCATGGAGTATAATGAATCCTGGGGATGTTCTTTTAGAGGTTTTCAATATTAGGCCCATCTTACTTTAGAAGCTTCATGTGCCATAGCTTTTAATGTCCTTCTATCCAGGCTTGAATATGGACTGCACATCACAATTTTTTCTTGCAATACCACTCTGTTCTGAAAATCTGAAAATTAAATTCTCGGGGTCATTCACCTCTCTGGTAAATACAAACATCAATCATCTCACACCTAGCAAAGATAAATGGCTACCTGTTAGTGACAAAGCCACTGTCCTGCTTAACACACTGACATTTTAACTTCTTAACCAAAGTTACTGACCGTGTCTTCTTAATAAACTACAGATTAAAGGCTCCACCTTCTTATTACATAATTTTATCTGTCGCAACCAGTGAAAGATCCTTTTTCAAACTCACCCCTGCATCTTGGAAAGCACAACCAGAAAACATTAAGCAAGCTGACAATGTCATCTCCTTTAAGAAGTCACTTCATTCTCACTTACTTAATACAAACAAATGTCACTGCTTCAGAGACACTGACAAATAAACACAAACAATTTCATCTATTTCCTTCAAGTTATATATAGAGCTGGGTAATGAATGAGAGAAACATGATACTGGTGGATTAATCCAAAATATAAGGGATGATAGTTTATCTGCAGACTAGAGAAGTGGGGGTGGGGTAAATGGATATATAGCGCTGGTTACCTGAAATGAAGGTGTCATAATATGAAGTGGTTTAACTTGTCGTTTGGATCATTATTTCTTTTATAATTAGTCGTATCATACACTTATCAATGTGAATGCTTTTTAAAGCTTTTTGCATGTTATTTATGATATATATTTTCTATATCCATTATCAATGGAATGTTTTACTGTTGATTGTAATATGCTTTCAGTGTTTCTTATGATTATATTTGTGACTGTCTGCTGCAATATGTTTCTTATGCTTGTTTAGTCCAGGACATAGCTGAATTGGGTCCTCAGTCCAGCTCAGCCAGTACCCGGTAAACAAATGTTAAATCTATACATAAGTAAATAAAAGGATCTATTTGACAGGAAGTCTTTGAATCAACTGGTGAATTCAGGGCTGAAGCTGATGTAGCACACTCACCTTTGATGTGGAAGACTGTGGGTGCTAATCCAGCACCAGATAAACGGATTACTGACACTGCAGTGTAATCTAAGGGGAGAGCTGTACTCCTGAGTGTGTCCTCCTTTGGATAAGATGGCAAACCAAGGTCCTATCTGCTTGTGTGGCTGGTATCTTAGGTGGATGTAAAATATCCCATGGCACATATCCAAAAGAGGTGGGGAAGGTACCCAATGTCCTGGCCAAACATCCCCTAGTAGTATAAATTCCACCTCATGTATTCCCTGAAAAGAGGTTATTAGTCTAGTAGGACTAACCTGGTAAGCAAAGAATAAATAAAACAAAAAAATAAAATGTTTTGAAGATGGAGAAGTAAGATTGAGTGGTCATCCATATCAAAGGCATAGGATAGGTCAATGAACGCAGCACCTGTCAGATTCCCTTAAGTCATATTGGATAAAATATTATCGCTCAGAGTCTAGAGTGTTATGCAGTTTTCAGGAAAGCAAGTGGCATTTTTGCAGGTAAGAGGTAAGTTGATTGCAAACATTTTTCCAGAGCTTAGCCAAGGGTAGGTAGGATGAATGTGGGTCATAAATTATTATAGGACATTGGTTAGGGCTCTTTATGCATGGGGCTCACTATGGAAGATTTCTAGAAAGCTTGCATAGTGTGGATGGTGAGTTTGACTGTTGTTGCTCTCTCTGCAGTTTTACTATAGGTATATTTAGGCCACAGAATATCTGACTACACTCCCTGCCCCCATAATTTCCACAGCTTCTTGACCTGAGGGAAGACTTAGCCAGTCGTATATTAAATTAGACATAATAGCTAGAGGATGTAATGTTTTACCAAAAACAGTCTGCATGTCTACACGTGATATAGGTCCCTCTTTTCTGTCTCCATGGACCCGTCATAATACTGACATTTGCCTTATGTCCACAGATGTATGGTTCCTGAATAACTGGATCGTGGTCCCAGAATCTAGCAGTACCTTCAGTTCTTTCCTATTTACCAATACTATACATTTAGCTAACTTGGGAGTGCACAGAGAAAAGTTTAAGTGTTTTAGCAATTACGTTATTAATTACACTTGTACAGTCTCACATTCACCATACTGGTTAGAAGTCACATTTTTCATGTGAATAGCATTTATATTTTCATCACCAGCATGTTGGTTAGACGTTACATTGCTGTTACATGCAGCATCCCTATTACTCGTTAAACAGTTTTTAGCAGTGTGCTCCTTCTTCCCACATCTAAAACATTACATTTCAGTTGTTGATAGTTTTTGTGCGTTACAAGACATCTGTACTTTCATATAGGCTTAGGCTGCTCAGTTTTAAAAAGGACTTCATTAGCTTCATTTAGAACATCCAGTTTATCAACACTGTTATGGTCACTGTGAAAAGCCCATTTATATAAATTACTTGATAGTACCCTTATGAATCTGACAATTGCTAAAATGTCTGTCATTTCACTTCTTATGATAATTTCTCATTCCAACCATAAGTTTAAAATATGTTTTAACTAAGGCAGTTTTACTTGGATAAAAATCTCCACTTTTGCACATCCATTGCTTGTGTATCAGAAGACATACCAGCTCTAGCTAGTACTTTTTTTAGTCCATATAGCCAGTACTTTCTAGGTCCATATATGTCTTTAGTGATCCCTCAATGTTTTGAAGACAAAAGTTTTGCCCAATCAGTCTGAATCCAGATCTCATGGGTGGAATATATTTTAAAAGTAATAAGACTGGTTGCATATCATCATCTTTGTTTATAATCTTTATAGTGAATTGGTCAGTACAGTGGCTATAACCAACTGTTAGTGACAAGTGGTTAAATTTGTGTCAGTAGTCTCATTCCACTCCTGAAGAGTGATGGTATTGTGACCCAGATGTGTGCTGGCCAGCACCAGAGGCCAAATATCAAACTTCAGTCAAAAAACAGAAGAAAAAAAATACACTTAACACTGTTTTTATGTGGAGGAATCACACAGATAGCAGCAATAAGTCTGTCTCTCCATTCAGGTAGGAATAATTAACTCAAATTTGTATATGTATTTGTGTGTGTGTGTGTGTGTGTGTGTGTGTGTGTGTGTGTGTGTGTGTGTGTGTGTGTGTGTGTGTGTGTGTGTGTGTATGTGTGTGTGTGCATACACACATACATTATATATATATATATATATATATATATATATATATATATATATATATATATATATATATATATATATATATATCTATACTCAGACACGTATATATATGTATATATATATATATATATATATATATATATATATATATATATATATATATATATATATATATATATATATATATATAGTTTCATTTCATATACTCAAAATGCTGAAATCTCGAATTTCAGCATTTCGTGTCCATGAAGCCAAAACTGTAGAATAGCAAAGTGCATAAGTGCAAATACAAATATGTTGAAGCCGCACTTATGCAGTGAAGCTATGTTACGGGAAGTGTTTGTTTAGGATGTTTGTGTTTGAACTTTCAGGTGAGTAAGTGTATGTGAGCATTTTTGTAACTTAGGTGTATGTGTGATGTGTGTGTGTGTGTGTGTGTGTGTGTGTGTGCGTGTGTGTGTGTGTGCATGTGTGTGTGCGAGGGACTGTAGAATGTTTGTGTGTGATTTTTTTTTTCTCTGTTTGTGCAATCTCGGAGTTAGTATATATAAGTGGGGGGTGCAGTGGGGCTTGCCCCTGCTTTTGTTTAGTGTACCTATGTGTATGTGTGGTGTTTTGTTGTGTTTATGTTTTTTGTGGTGTCGGTGTTGTGGTTTGTGTGTGGTGTAGTGTATGCTGTGTATTTGGGTTTGTGATTTCGGCTTTGTGGGGTTTTGGTGTTATGATGGTTTCGGCTTCATGGACTCGACATGCTGAAATTCGAGATTTAAGAATTTTGAGTATATGAAGTGAAACTATATATATATATATATATATATATATATATATATATATATATATATATATATATATATATATATATATATATATATATGAAAAGTACTGAATTAACATCCAATGTGTGTGCTCAAGCTGCTGATGGATAGATGTACAAGATTGCACAATTCCTGGAAATGGGTGGTATATGCCCTTAGCCTGTTTTTGTGCAATCTTGGAGTTAGTGTATATAATTAGCTTGGCATATGGGGGCTGCAAGAGAACTTACATACTAGCATGGTTGACATTGGCATTTTCCATGTTTTGACATCAGTGTTTTGACAGTAGGCGTTGGGTGTACTCTGTTATACATAATACACCAATGTGAATATAAATATAAATGTATGTATGTGTGTGTGTGTGTGTGTGTGTGTGTGTGTGTGTATATATATATATATATATATATATATATATATATATATATATATATATATAGATATATATAGATATATATAGATATATATGTATACATACATATGTATGTATATACATCTATACCTATATATGCATATATGCACACACTGTGCCCACTGCAACCACTGGGTGTCAGATATAAAACAATGGTGACACTTTTTCTTCATTTGGAGTGTAATCTGTTTAAAATGAAATGTAAAATTAAAGTTCAGTACCCAAAATTAATGCACAATCATAAATATACTTTCTCACAATGCAGTTTTAAGGAACTCACTGTTCAGAATTCAGAACTTACAAACTCACAGTGCTGTTTTAAGCCAAAATTTAACAGGAGTAGAACATTTCTCCTTCAACCGTTAGAGCCAAACTGCTATAAATCCATACAAATGTAGTTATCCTGTTTATCACTGAATATGTCCACAGGTCTTTCTTCTTTGGTATTTCTTAGTTTCATAGGTTCCTCTCATTATAGCCCACATAGTCCCTACACAAGGCCCAGAATCCCTTTCTATGAGGGGCAAATGTAGATTTCCTTCCCTTCTTTTAAAAGCATTTCTCTGGTGACTCATCTTTCGTAGGATATTAGCAAGAAGCTTTACAAAACTATGCATGCTGCTACAAGAGGATAAATAGATAGATAGATAGATAGATAGATAGATAGACAGACAGACAGACAGACAGATAGATAGATAGATAGATAGGTAGATAGATAGATAGATAGATAGATAGATAGATAGATAGATAGATAGATAGATAGATAGATAGATAAATATGGCTTTATTCTGATGTGCAGCACAACAAAACTGCAGCAAAATAAGGTTTCACTTAGACATTTTTTGGTGTTTAAAAAACTGAAAAATTAATGAATGAATGAATAAATGAACGACTGAATGAATGAATGAATCAGTGTTTAAATACAGATCATAAATGATCAGATGATTGTGAACTGTTAAACAGTGGATATAGGGCTGATAACACAAAATGAAAGTAATAGATATCAGGAAAGAATATAAAGAATATAGCAATAAAAGTTTGCAAGCTTCTTTACTTTATATATATATATATATATATATATATATATATATATATATATATATATATATATATATATATATATATATTAATACTGTAAAAACTGTAAGAATGAAATCTGCTTAAAATAAAAAGCAGGTTAAAATAGTATGTAATCCAAACAGAAAGAGATGATAAATAACACCATCTGGTGACCAAATAGTAAAACAGCAGCAGCATGAAATTCAACTATGAGAAGCATTCATATTTCAAACCAGAAAATTCTAAAGTAGCCCATGGACTGCTTTTTGATTCATACACACACAAACACACACACACACACACACACACACACACACATATATATATATATATATATATATATATATATATATATATATATATATATATATGGGAGCACTTTATAAGCTCGAAATACTGAAATGTCGAATTTCAGCATCTCGAGTGGAAGGATTGAAAGATCGCAACCCCAGAAGTGCGAAATTCAAAATCTCGAATGCCGGGGATGTTGAATTAGCAGTGTGTTCATGGATTCAGGTAAGTGTTTATGTTTAAAGGTGTTGGGTAGGGGCTGTAGTGTGTGTTAGCGTGTGTTGTTACTGTGATGTGTGTGTGCAAGTTGAATGTAGTTTGTGTGGTGGTGTGTCATGTGTGTGTGTGTATGTAGTGCGACCATGGAGTTAGAATATTTAAGTAGGGGGTTTTGAGGGGTGCAGGGGGCTTGCCACCGTGCATATCATAAGGGTAGGTGTGTATGCTTGTTTAGTTGTGTGTGTGTGTGTGTGTGTGTGTGTGTGTGTGTGTGTGTGTGTGTTGTACTGGTGTTTAAAAGTGTTGGGAGTTTGAATTTCGTGGTTTTGTGGTTTCGGATTTTTGGATTTTCCACTTTATGGGCTTGAGATTCTGAAATTCGAGATTTCAGAATTTTGAGCTTAAAAAGTGAATCTATATATATATATATATATATATATATATATATATATATATATATATATATAGAATTATATAAAGCTTTCATGTAATACACACACACACACACATATATATATATATATATATATATATATATATATATATATATATATATATATATGGTACAGCAAAACAGCCACTTTGGCAGTATATTGTTTATTCACAAATATAGTGGCAAGTTCACAAAGGCAGTGCAGAGAGTTTACGGAACAGCCTCATATTGACTTAGCAATGGTTAAGGAGAGGTGAACTGAAAAAAAAAAAAAAAAGATGAAAAGCTAATAATGGCGACCCAAGATAATGGGCTATATACACATTGGTCAATAAAGGTTATTGAAATAGTGGGAGCAACAGACAAATGCAGGTACTTTAAAACACATCTGGAAACAGTTACATACCTCATTGCTTGGTGAGTGATACAGTCATGGCCGAGGGTTTGTATATTGAAAAGCACAATAATGTGGTGTGTTGCACTGGGGATTATGCAAACACACTGCAATATAGTAGTAGCTGAAAAGCATTTGACATACAAGGCATAAAGCATTATAGGGAATGATAAAGTTTATATTACATAGCATTAGCCATTATCTACAATTCAATAAATAAATGTGAGAATACCAAATAGAGTAGTCCAAGAAAAAAAGACAAAAGAAGCACTGACCACTGAATTTGCTACACCCAGCAATTACGATGTTTCACATATGGATAGACACACAGTTATAAAATACCAGGATTTGCAGATAATAATAGAGCAATGTGGAAGAAAGAAAGTAAGACAATTACAACAGTAGTAGGAGCAACAGGACTAAGAAAAATGAATTTACAATTGTACTTAAATATACTGCCATCAAAAGTAATGGGACATCATTGTCAATAATGCTGACAAATAAATATTGACACTCTTTTGCATATGCTTCATTATAAGTCCTCAGAATATTCACATTTTAAAACAGTGTTTTTGCAGGGTGGGCAAGCCCCCATGCCCCCCCCCCACATGCCCGGCTTATTATTAACTCCAATATCATACAGTTCAAGGAAGTGAATATATTCTCCAGCTCTGGGGACTGTGAGATCTGTCAGCTCCCAAACATCTGTTTGTTGACCAAAGTCTGTTGACAGCACAGATGTCAATTTAAACTTATATCAGCTACCTACAGGTAACCCATATATACATATATATATATATATATATATATATATATATATATATATATATAGAGAGAGAGAGAGAGGGAGGGAGGGAGGGAGAGGTGTGTGTGTGTGTGTAAAACATGTGAAAAACATACAAATATATGACATAAGACAGGTATATACAACCTGGTACTTATGTATTTCTTTTTCAATGTGTTCGGTGTGGGAACTTTAAAACTTTATGTCATACATGAAAATGGACCATGGGCATAATGGGTCTAACCAGTTAATACATTTCAGATAACAAACTAATATCGTGTGTGTGTGTGTGTGTGTGTGTGTGTGTGTGTGTGTGTGTGTGTGTGTGTGTGTGTGTGTGTGTGTATCTATATCTATCTATATGACTCATTTGGCATAATGGTTAAGGTCTTTGCCTCCTTTGACCAAGGTAAACAACCAATGCCTATATGGAGTTTGAATATTCTCCCTTTGTCTCTTTAGGATTACTCCTAGATCCCCAAAACATGCTGTGTTTCACATCATACTCACATAAGAGCAGAGTTGTAGGCAGCAGCACAGACTCTAAATAGTGCTTATCAGGAGTAGAGTTGCATAGACTGACCACTTTGGGTATCAGCTGTGATGTACAGTATCCTCTAGATAGGAAAACATGGATGAGAGACTGTGTGCCATGTCAGAGCTACCCACATGGTGTAAAACCTGGATTTAGGTGATTTGGTTGCTTTGATTAATGTTGCCAAAAATGGGCAAGGGTATTTGCTGGTGATAAGTGGGTTGAGGACCCGGCGTACTCCAACCTACGCCAGGGATCCATGTTAATGGCACAAAGGGTCTATGCACCACCTATTGGCCAGTGTGTGCCCACCATAAATCCCAGCAGCCCTAGATACATAAGCTACTGGTCAGCTGGTTGCTCATCTTGGGTTGCCTGAGATAGTTCTGTTATGAAAAAGCTGGACGTAAAACCAATCAACTTGCTAGACATGAATTAAGGATTGCTACACTCAGAATCGGTTCACTAACAGGAAGGAGCTTAAAAGTGGATGACATGATGGTATAAAGGAGGCTAAACGTCCTCTGTATCCAGGAGAAGAGATGAAGTGCAATGCAGCCTTGGATCCAGACTAAGGAGGAGGACAGACTAGAAATAGTGTGGAAACTGTGGTGAGGGGGACGCTTCAGAAGACTCTAAATATAAGATATATAAGATATACAAGATGTAGGCTATCACAGTACGTATAATCTCAGCCTATACCCCACAGCAGTGTTATGACAGTGAGGAAATGAATGCACTGAGGCAGCAGTTGCAGGTCCCACTAGATAAAGCAGGACAACATGAGCTTTTGTTGATAATGCGGGACCTGAATGCACATATCCAGACAGAGAGAACAGAATATGAGGACTGCCCAGGTCAACATGGATAGGGCAAAAGGAATAAAGAAGGAGAGGCCATTCTAGATTTCTGTCTGGCAAATCGCCTGATAGTAGCCAATACATGGTTCAACAAGAGAGAGGCAGTCACAAGATGGCAGACAAGAGTGACTTACATGTAACTCAGGTCGACTTCCTCCAGGCAGTGGGGTGGAATTACAGATTACAAAGTCATCCCCAAAGAAACAGTTGTCCCACAGCATAAACCATTGGTTACCACAATCAGTTGTAAGCAGTGGTCACAGAAGGCTCCAAGGTCAACAGAGACTAGGCTGAAGACCTGGAAATTGAATGGAAAGAAAACTCAAGATTTCAAGAAAATAAGCAGGATTTTACCATCTCAGGAAGAAGTTGAACTAGGTGGAGTTGAAGAAGAATGGAAGTGCATCAAAACAGTATGTGGAAAGGCTATAGAACAGATATGTTGCTGAGACAGGTATGGAAATAAGGTACATAAGGAAAGCTGGTGGTGGAATGCAGAAGTTCAGGAAGTTATCCAGAAAATGAAGGAGTGCAGGAAAAAGTGGGAGATAGAAAAGATGGACCAGGCTAAGAAGGAATACTGGGTTGGCTAAGAGAGCAGTTTTAATAACAAAGAACAAGGTATCAGACATACTCTAGCAGTATCTGGAAAATGACTCAGTAGATGGCACAAAGATACGCTAACAGGCTGCAACACAAAAACGGTAAGATAAAGAAGATAGTCAGACACCCTTCATAAGGGATGTCAGCAACAACCTGCTCATCAGTCCACAGGACATCAAAGGCAGATGGAAGCAGTACTTCCAGCAGATTCTAAATGAAGAAAATGTCACATAAATTGTACTGCCCAAAGACAGCCTACAAGGAAAGAAAAAGAGTAGCCCACCCTAGAAGAAGTATGAACAGCACTAAGGAAAATGAAGTCAAGGAAAGCAGCAGGGTCAGATGAGGTCATGGCAGATGTGATCAAGATATTGGGTGAGTTACAGGAGAAATGGCTCCAGAGGGTACTTATAGCAGTTTGGAGAGAAAGCAATGTCCCATATGACTAGAGAATAAACATACTGTTGTCAGTATGCAAGAACAAAGGGGACATTTACAACTTTGGGCAGCATAGAGGTGTCAAACTCCTGTCACACTGCATGAAGTTCTGGAGAGGGTGATTGTTAAATGAATAAGCAAAGACAAGCAGCTGGATTCAGATCAGAATGCAGCACGACCAACCCCAATGTTTTCAGTGAGACAGATAGTTGAGAAGAAGCTAGAAATGAGGAAAGAGTCCACCTGGGCATTACTAGACTTGGAGAAAGCATATGACAAGGTACCAGAAAGCAGATTTGGGCAGTCCTGTGATGCTTTTATGCCCCAGAAACACTAGTAGAGTTAGAACAAACTATTTACAAGGACCCAATGATACAAGTATGAACAATGTCTCGTCTCACAGAAGTGCTGCCAGTGGGAGTGGCTGTGCATCAGGGTTCAGCTGTGAGCCCACTGCTCTTCATACTGGGGATGGACTACATCAGCAAACAAGTCAGAGGGACAGATCAACAAAGTTACTGTATGCAGATGATGTGGCATTACAGGCAGACTCTGATCAAGAACTTCAGCAAAGGGTAGGGGAACGAAATGCAAAACTGAAGACATATGGGATAAAACTGAGTGCAGATAAGATAGCTGTAATTGCAGCAAATGGGGGAATCTGAAGAACTTGAAAATTGAGATAGAAGGAAAAATTGTGGAACAAGTTAATAGCTTCAAGTACCTGGAAGAGATGATTCAGAAGGGAAGTCAAAAATGAAGAGAACAAAGATAGGATTTGAGGGGCTGCAGCTACCTGGCACAGATTGTCATGGGTAGTGTATGACAGACGAGTGGCAACGAATTTGAAAAGTAAGGTGTATAAAACAGTAGTGTGACCAGTCCTACAGTATGGTACAGAAACCTGGGCAGTAAAGTTGAGGAAGCTAGAAGTGATGGAGATGAAGTACCTGAGATGGGTGGTAGGATTCACACTGTGGGACAGATAAAGAAATAAGGACATATGAGCAAAAGCCAAAGTAACTCCAATTGCAGAATAGGTCAAAGAGAACAGATTATGGTGGTTTTTGCATGTACAGAAAAGGAGAAACCAATGTGATGAAGAAGATTTGGGAAAGGCAATATGGAGGCAAAAGGAAATGAGGAAATAAATTCTCCTCAACACTACTAAAGACACCAAGGGTAGGCAAATGAACAAAGAAAAAATACCTTGGATGTCGTCCACAGCTTCAGGCTGTTAAAACACAATTTATTAATCGCTTAAAAAGTGAAGCTGACAGGATGTAAACTTCACTAGAATATGGTGAACTGAAAAAAGTTAAGTATCCAAGCAGTTGTCATCCACAGCTTCAAACTTCAGGCTGTTAAAACTCAATTTATTGAAAACTTAAAAAGTGAAGCTGATGAAATGCAAGCTTCACTGAGATGCTGAAATAATTAGCCTAGTAATTAACATCCACAACTTCAGGCTTCAAGTTGTTAAATCACAGTTAATAGATGCTTTATAAGCAAAGCTGACAAAAACATATACTTCACTGGAGTGTAAAAAGCTGATGAAATTGTCCAAACGATAAGCGCTTTCGGCAAATGCCTTCTTCAGATCATATAAAAGTGTGGTTAGCTTTTCCTGTTTATAAAGGAAACACAATCAAGAGCTGGTAGTTAATTGTCTTTGGTGTTCTTAAAGGCACAGGACAAAAATAAATATAAATGTTCAAAGTGGAGATTTGTCTCCTATGATGTAGTTCAATGTTAAAAATGCTAGAATCATGTATTAATGTTTGGCAGGTTTCTTCTAGATTTTAGAACAGGTCTGAGAGGTACTATTGTATTAAGACCTGGGGGTCGATTGGCTCTAAAATTGTTGATCCAAAAGATCTCTCTCAATTCTGTCCTGTTATGGACATCTCCTTCCCTGATGTTTTGGGTGACCACTTCCACTGCTTTGAACAAAGAAAATTATGCGTAGGATGGACCAATACATGTGCTGCTAAGTCATTATGTGGAACTTTCTGATTAATGTCTCTGACATGTCATAGAATATGATCCTTTAATAGTTGGTCAGTTTTACCAAGATAGAAAGCTTGGCACTTGCGACAGGTAGCCAAATAGATAATATGGCTAGTAGTACAATCAGCATAAACATCGAAATGAAAGTTACGTCCAGATACTGGGTGGAGAAAAGTATTACTAGTATCTAAATAAAGACAAGCTTTGCATCTGCAGCATTTAAAAGTACCCTTGCGGTCTGATAGTGGACCACCATGTTTAAAGCCATCTTTATGGCATAATAATCTCTTGATATTCTTTTTATTCTTATAGAGAAACCTGGGTCTCTCTCCAACGATGTTCTTTATTTTATCATCCACTGTCAGAATCGGCCAAAATTTCCTGATCACTTCACAGACCTGTCGATTGTCTGAACTGTAAGTGAGCATACATCTAAGTTGTTGAGGTGTTGTGTCATTCGACTGTCTTCATGAAGATTGTTCAGACCTCTCTGAGTAATAAGGTTGACCTCTTTGCTTTCTATAGGTTTGCACCTGTGAAACTGGTGGAAAATTATTTTCCTGGTAAGCCCTATCCTTCAAATATCTAAGTAGATTGGATTGCTCTTCCAAGAATTCCTCCTCATCAGTACATAGTCTTGAGACTCTTAAGATTTGGTTGTCAAAGATGTTATCAAAAATATGTCTTGGATGTATGCTCTGCCTGTGTAAGAAATGATTTTGCCAGGTCTCTTTCCTATGCACCCCAGTAGAGAGACCTTGAGTTGGATGTAAACGTATCTTGACATCCAAGAAATCTATGACTGAGGATGAGTGTTTCATTTTGAACTCATGGAAGTCAGTGCTGTTGTTAATGAAGCTGACAGAAAAATCCAATTGGTCAATACCTCCTTTCCATAAACAAAAAACATCATCCACAAATCGCCCATAGTAGACAAGTTCATTCTTCCAGATATTTCCATCACTGAAGATTGTTTTAAATTCCCACTCAGCCAGCTACTTCTTGAAAGACTTGTTCTCCACTGTTAAGTCTCTGGATGGTTTTGATAACCTTCTACTTGTAACTATGGATATAACCAGTCTCTTTACTGTGATCCCCCATGAGTATGGCCTGAGGGACTTACATGATTTTCTGATTAGACATAATTTAACAACGAAACCTCTTTGTTCTCTGCTGGAATTAGTCCTTGAGAATAACATCTTTATGTATGGAGATACCTTTTATTTGCAAACCTGGGGTGTGGCCATGGGAACTCCATGTGCCAACAGTTATTCAAACTTGGTCTTGGCTGAGTGAGAATTTAAAACAATCTTCAGTGATGGAAATATCTGGAAGAATGAACTTGTCTACTATGGGCGATTTGTGGATGATGTTTTTTGTTTATGGAAAGGATGTATTGACCAATTGGATCTTTTTGTCAGCTTCATTAACAACAGCACTGACTTCCTTGAGTTCAAAATGAAACACTCATCCTCAGTCATAGATTTCTTGGATGTCAAGATACATTTACATCCAACTCAAGGTCTCTCTACTGGGGTGCATAGGAAAGAGACCTGGCAAAATCATTTCTTACACAGGCAGAGCATGCATCCAAGACATATTTTTGATAACATCTTTGACAACCAAATCTTAAGAGTCTCAAGACTATGTACTGATGAGGAGGAATTCTTGGAAGAGCAATCCAATCTACGTAGATATTTGAAGGATAGGGCTTACCAGGAAAATAATTTTCCACCAATTCCACAGGTGCAAGCCTATAGAAAGCAAAGAGGTCAACCTTATTACTCAGAGAGGTCTGAACAATCTTCACGAAGACAGTCTAATGACACAACACCTCAACAACTTAGATGTATGCTCACTTATAGTTCAGACAATCGACAGGTCTGTGAAGTGATCAGGAAATTTTGGCAGATTCTGACAGCGGATGATAAAATAAAGAGCATCGTTGGAGAGAGACCCAGGTTTCTCTATAAGAATAAAAAAAATATCAAAAGTGGACGACACCCAAGGTCTTTTTTTCTTTGCAAAAGGAAATGAGGTCTTCTTGAAAAGAGATGAGTGTATTGTGTGAGAGAAGACCTGTGACAGTCAGGCATGAGTGTCGCATAAGGGAGGAGAGAGGCATTAAATAGACAGAGATGGCAACAGTTGACATGACACCTCAACCCTGTGTAGAAAATAAGAAATGAGGGATTGATGATGATGATGACACACAAATAGATATATAAGGATTTCCTGGTATGTACTTAATACCTTTTTCAAGGAATTGTCAATTAGCTGGTTGACTTGCTTGTTTCTTAGTTCACTGAAGAAATCTCACAATATCACTGCCCTGTTAGTGAAACTTGCAAACTAGCACTAACATAGCTCCTGCGGCGGGGGGGGGGGGGGGTCCAGCCATCTACATATGCGAGGGGAGTGGTTATTTTGATTTTAACATTTTGAAATTTTGAAATTTCAGCATTGTACGTTCAGTATCATGAATATCAGTATACTGCTTTTCAGTAAGTTGTCACGTGTGCACACATACACACACACACACACACATATATATATATATATATATATTTACAGAGACTGAAAAAAAAAACATTTTACCAAAACTCACATTGTCAGCATTAAACTGGTTGACAAACAATGACTGAGTAAAAAGAAAGTTAAAACAACAAAGAAAATCAGAAAAAAACTTTGTTTGCAGAGGCATGCCCCTGGCACTCCCAGTGTGGGGGGCTGTACCTCCACACCACCTTAAATTTGCATATGCCAACTCTGCAATTGCACAGCAGTGGGAAAAGGAAAACTCCCTAAACTCGACTGTAAGTAGATCTCACACTAACTCTATTCCAGAATGTTAATTTGTTGCTAAACTGAGCCTTTTGGAGTACCACCACAAAAATGTCATCTTTTGAATGAAATGTTAAATTGAGGTCTCATTTGCCTGAGGTGATAGCTTAAGCGGACATTAAAAAAACAATGATACTCATTGAACGTGCAGGTTATTACATTTCCAATAGATGCAACATTAAATCATATCTTGAAATGCTTTATTCACCTTCAATATGAACAGAATATGAAATCACATTTTTAATTATTTAATCTTTTCAAACAATGTGCCCCAATTGAATAGTTTATAAACAAAAATTCTATAAATGAATAATCTCTACTTCACATTCTATGCATTCCCCATTACAATCAAATGTCATTTTAGCTTGTACAATGGCTTCTCTGTATACTTCATTATATAAACTGTTTAAGCATTTTTGTCTTCCAGATGATCAATAAACATCCAGTACTACTTGTCCATAAATTATTGGCTGGAATTCAAAAATACCTTCCATGAGGGTAAGGCCTTAGCATGGTCATTTTCTCTCTAATCTTTTGATTCTTAGACCACTTTACCATTGAGGTTTTCTGTAAATAGGCCTTCAGTGTTTGTGTGTGTGTGTGTGTGTGTGTGTGTGTGGGGGGGTATCATTAGCCCACCTGCATAAGAATAGGGCAGTCAGAGGGAGAAGCTTATGAAATTAGCCCTGTGCTTTCTTTCTCGGACATGTCAGCAGACCCCAATTTACTCTTCACTGTTGGTGAAAAAAGTCACCATCATGTAAACACAGTGGTCACACATTCAGTCCTGTGGGAGTACTTGAAATACAGGTAAGTTCAGCAAAGACACGGGGTGTTAGTGTCTGTGTGGCTGCAAACATGTGTGTGTGTGTGTGTGTGTGTGTGTGTGTGTGTGTGTGTGTGTGTGTGTGTGTGTGTGTGTGTGTGTGTGTGTGTGTGTGTGTGGGAGGGAGGGCTGATTGTGCACATACCTGTATTGGATTGAATGTGTCTTGTAAGTGTATGTCTGCCTGGGTTGTTGCATGGGGGATGGTTAGGTAGGAATCAAGAGTCTGTGTTTGTGTGTGTTTGTGTGTGTGTGTGTGTGTGTGTGTGTGTGTGTGTGTGTGTGTGTGTGTGTGTGTGTATGTGTATGTGTGTGGTTTCACTTCATAATCTCGAAATGTTGAAATACCGAATTTCAGCATTCCGACACCATGAAGCCGAACCATTCACAATACCGAAACCCACAAGCACGAATCACACAATCATGACCATACATACACCATACGCCACATAACACACACACCATTCCACCCACAGCAGACAAACCACACAACCCTACACTACATATAAGCAGGGGGGCAAGTCCCCTTGCACCTCCATGTGGGGGGCTGAGCCCCCAGCACTTATATTTACCAACTCCGAGATTGCACATAACATTAAAAAAAAAAAAAAAATTCACACCACGGTATCCTCCACTCGCTCGCACACAAATACACATCATACATACACAAACACCAACAAATCCAACACTTGCACCTCCCTACCCTTACCCACACATATGACATACAAAAACACACACAAACAATCACTCACCTGCGATTTCAGGCACCATAACACTACACACAACATACCAGAAATGCATAAGCACGGATTCAAGATATTCGAATTCGCTCTCATGCACTTTCGGCATTCTGGATTTTTGGCTTCATGTTCTCGGAATGCTGAAATTCGGTATTTCAGCATTTCAAGATTATGAAGTGAAACCGTGTGTGTGTGTGTGTGTGTGTGTGTGTGTGTGTGTGTGTGTGTGTGTGTGTGTGTGTGTCTGTGTGTAATGGAGCATGTGTGTAGGTGAATGGGTGAGGGCTTTCACTGTTGATTGATTGATTGATATGTTTGTGTAGGGCGGCGGCGTACCTCTCAGCTGTCCAAATTTTTACAAAATGTCCAGATTTTTGTCTCATATTTCTGGTCTGTTCCTCATAAAATATGTGGATTTCTGTGAAATCATTGGAGACTGATGTCACTAAGTAATGACAAACATCTGAGTTTCAGACTTCATTTTCTTCAGAAAAATGCATGCTGATGCAAAACCTTGTGTTGTAGCAACTTCTAAGTTAATGAGAAAATAATTAAAATGTGCCCCTGATTTCCTTTATCCACCCCACCGCCATTACTTTTGCTTTGTCCATATTTCTTGCACTAAGAGGTTGAGAGGTATTTGGGATATTTGCAGTGTGTGTGTGTGTGTGTGTGTGTGTGTGTGTGTGTGTGTGTGTGTGTGTGATTGTGTGTGTGTGATTCTGGGTTTGTGTGTATGTCCACATGCGAGTGTGTGTGGGTCCGTGCATGTTTGCGCATGGTGATATGAATGTACGTTTGTGAAAGGGGGAGTGCATTTGGCAACACTATGCATGGGCCATAAAGGAGAGCACTATCACCATCAGGTCTGACAGTACCAGTGTGGGTTGTGTGCAAATCAGAAACATACTAATGAGCCGATGATGACTTCTTTCTCATCGCAGTCACATCTGCCTCTGAATTACATTTTCTCACTGGCTCTAAATTTCATTTTATTCCATAATTAACTCAGAAAAGTCACTTTTGCATTTTTTCTGCATTGCTTATCTTACCCTTAAGTTTGTTTGGCAAATCCTGTCAATTTCTATTGTTTTGACTGTTTTTTTTTTACACTTAACATCACCGTTCATCCAATTTTATTCAGTCCTAGTGTGCAGACCATCTTGAAGTAGTGGTGATTGCATAGCAACAGTACATTTATTGCTACATTTCTGTGTAGCTTAGCACTAAGTGGCCATATCGCAGCTTGTTTTCCATTGGTCTGTGTTTTTCACTGTCTGCTTTACACTGAGATCAGACCAGCATTCCAGCTTTCTTTTAACAAAACTTTCAGGAGGCTACACCATTTTGCTCCTACTAGAAACAGTGCAAAAGATACTTTGTGCCATGCCTCTCAACCTGTTTGAGCAAGAAATCTGGACAAAGCCAGGGGACAAAGGACCAAAATAGGGACAAATTTTAAATATTTTTTTAGTTTTGAATTAGCATGATTTTTTGAAGGGTATGAAACCTGAAGCTAAAACGTCAGTCATCATATTCTGACTTTAATCCTCAATGATTTGCTAATGATATGCTGCAAAATCACAATTTTATGAGAAACAGACCAAACATTCGAGGCAAAAATCTGGACTGTTGAGAGGTATGCTTTGTGCATTTGATATGCCATAATCAACTCAGGGAAGTTATTTTTGCACTTTTATGCATTGTTTATACTGCATTTAAATTTGTTTAGCCATTTTGCCACATTTCTTTTGTTCTGAATGCTTTATTCCATTTAATTTCACTGGTTGCATTATGTATATCTGGCTTGGTTCAGGGCTGTTGTGGGACTGTCTTGAAGCAGTGGCAGTTGTATAGTGAGAATACATTGATTGGTGCTATTTCTGGCTAGCCTAACACTAACCAGTCAAATTACAGCTATTTTCATTGTATTTACCTTTATTGCCTGCTTTATGCTGAGATTACTGCCACTGCAGTTGCATCTCTATAGAAGTTCATGTGTACAAGTTAAGTTTTTCCCTTAGTAATTACTGTAAAAAAATCATTGTTCCTTCATCTCTAGGGTGACTGGCACCTGCCAGCACTGAGCTTCAAATGGTTTGCACATAATTGCTTTGACCTGCACAGCCTTGCTACCTGCTGTACAGATCCTCACAGTTTTCTCAACTACAGACACAGTTTGACTGTGTTATCTCCCTTTATCCCTCATTCCATGGCTTTCTTCTCCTAAATCCTATAAATACTAACACTGGCTAGTATGGAGAGACAGCAGTCTACCTTTAGTTCCATTACTATTCCTTCTAGCACTTGGTATCCTAATGCAGCGTAATAACTGCCACATGCTAACAGAAAATGAACTCTTACTCAACCAAACTGGTTCCATTTGTGAGAGGTGTAAACACATAGCTAATCAGGAGGCAGCCCTCTCGAAATCCCTTGCATGCAGTGGGCATCATACTATTTCACCCCCACTCATACAAATGCAACATCCTTATACTTTTAGCACAAAACAGTCATGCACTGATGCTGTTAATAAATCGCTACGTTAGTCTCCTCCTGGAACTCATAAGAGTAGGCACCAACAACCCCCCCCCCACACACACACACACACACTACATGCATCCTACATCACAAGCAGCAAAACACTCCTGAGCCTGACAAAAATAAATCATCTTCAGAAAACAACTTAGTAATTGGTGACTCCATTGTTAGGCATACTGATTCTATATTTACCAAGTTGAACAAGGACACAATTGCAGTTAGTTGTCTCTCATGAGCCGGGATTGCTTATATTTCATGATCCCTTAAAACCCTCTCATCCAGTGAGTATAACTATGATATGAACATAGTCCATGTTGGAATGAACAGTCTGGAATGAAAACCCATGAAAGAAAAATAAAAGACTTGCTGGAATTTGCAATGCATGTTTCTATCAAGGATAAGACTCTTGTTTTGAGTGGTATCCACCCCTCACTGAAAATGCTGCTTACATTCAAACAAAGATAATTGTTTTCAACAATTGACTAAGCAGGTGATGTCATTCCAGGGAGGTCCAATATGTGTCTTCCTAGGACAAGATGATTAGCAATTGTACTTGCTTTGCAAAGAATAGTTTACATCTCTCATTCAAGGTGTTCAGCATATTCGCCAAAGACTTTGCTACCCCATTGATCCTTTATAGGCAGAGTTCATATAATGAACATGCCACCCTAACCTGCAAATCCAGTCACAAACTGGACACCATCAAGGTGGCTCTTCTCAATGCCAGGTGTCTTAATAATAAACTGTCTGCTTGGGAGGCAGTTTGTGTTTGTGCAGTTACTGAGACATGGGTCAAATACAATGAGAGCTCCTAGTTTGTGCTTGGCTTCTTTGCCTATCACATGTTAAAGCTCACTGGAAATGGCAGCAATTTCTCAATATTTATCAGAGATTTCATACTTTCTAAAAGTGATACCCAGTGACTCTCCCAAGAAAGCTCATTGAACTCCAGACTATACTAGGTAAGTCAGACCTTCTTCTTATAGCTCATTGACCTTCCTGCCATTCATAAAAAACATCCTTGTCAGAGATGGATCTCGAATCATTGATTACTTCAACTACCCCTCCATAAACTGAAGTACCTTCACTTCTAATGTCAGGCAACCACTAGAGTTCTTAGAACGAGTGACCAATAATTACCTGGATCAAATTTTCTGTAACCTCAACAGGGGCATAAATATCATGGATGTTGTTCTCACAAACGTGGTTTCATCCTACTTCTTGTTCATGTGTGATGTCCCTGCTCTGGGCCAGTAATCATGGAGCCTCAATCCTCACCACTGACATCAGTGAGGAACATTCACTTGTAACAAAAATAATTACACACAGCATTTCCAGATGAAGCTGTCTGCATCAAGCACAATTTCCCTTAAGAGCACACTCAGTCCTGGGGCTGGATTTCCCTCTTTCCAGGCCCCAAATAAGACTCCTCACTGACCACAACTGTTAAGTTGAGTCCTCAGCCAAATGTTCCAAGCCAAATCCTCTGTCACCCTCTCAGTGCAACCAGTGCTCTGTGTGCCTGCTCCAAGTAGCTGACACACACACACTCTTTGAGCTTTGATTTTCACACAAACACCTGGGAAAGGCTAGCACAGATTCACCAGCTATGCCTCCTCTACCCAGACTGTAAGGTAGATAACTGCCACCAGAACACTCCAAAGCCAGTTAGTCTAAGGCTCTTACCATGGTATCTGTAGAACAGAGTGTATGTATGTACCTTTAAGAAGCATTTCCAGATGTAGGCACGTGCATATAAATAGGGAACATGTGCAGGCAGCAGTGCCATTTTGAGAGAACAGCCAGAGTGTTAACATGTATGAATGTGGTAGTCAGTCTGTTTATAAGTTTAAGTTTAAGTAACAAAGCCTCATTCCTGATCTGTTTGCGTGCAATAAAGCTACTTGAACTGAACCCACAACTGCTCTTCTGGTTTATCCTGACCAGATGAGTGACATGGTGTCAGAACTGGGATTAAGAGAGCAACTTTTTCAACCCATGAGGTGCAGAGTTGAAGGTCAAGGCAGATTGAGCTGGCTGAGTGAAACAGAGCTCAAGCGATCAAAGAAGGGCCAGAAATGAACTTAAGGTAATCAGATCTTGCACAAATTATTTATTTTGCAACGAAAATGAAACTGAGCATTTATAAGGCACAAATGCATTATTAATCAAAGAAAAGGTACAAAATGCATTATTAATTAAATGAAATGCTCAAAACCACAATATTTGATAAAACTAGCAGAGATATTCATATGGGGCTCAGAATTACTGTTTGCATAATGAGCATAAGAAAAGTATAATGAGCATGATAAGAGATTAAAAGGGCATAACAAGTACAATAAAAGGGCAAGATAAGCTTAAAGAGCAAGGCAACTTTATGTTTCTTAATAAAAGACCATATTTGGGCACAAACTACTATTTCACATTGACCAAAGCCATTCAAAGCATAACTAGAGTTGTTCAAACTATCTCAGAGTGTGCAAAGTGTTTGCAGAGTGTGTGCTTTATTACAGTGCAATTATTTCAAAGAGTTTCTGGTGTACAAAGTACAGTTATATTGCAAAATGTCGTCAAAGTGCAGCCATTTTGAAAAGTTTCTTGTGCATTTGTTCACAGAGTGCCACTATTTAAAAGTGTTTCTTACAGCGTACAGAGTCATTTTGCAAAAGTACAGGCATTTTGAAGAGTTTCTATACTGTGTACAGTTTATTTGCAAAATGCATTCATTTCAAACTGTTTCTTACTCTGTGAATAACCTGTACACAACAGAAAAAGCTCAAAGTATAGTCATTTTGAAGTATTTCTTACATTGATAAGGAATGGTTTCACAAAGTACAGTGATTTTAAAGTATTCTTGTGCTACAGAGACTTATTTGGCAAAGTGCAGTTATTTCAAAGAGTCTGCTATGCTACTAGGCATAATTACAAATTCTGGCATACAGTTCTGGCATATTTTATGCATGTATTTTCATACATAATTCCAAGCACCTTCATTACTGTGTGTTGATATGGCAGAGGGATATCGTAGACCGAGTCCACTTGTGTTTTATCATAATATAGCAGAGAATTGGAAAGTGAGCAGGAATACAATATTTTCATACAATCAGCTTTTTCTGACAAAGATGCACGTACAAGGGCATTCATTGTGCTTAACTTAGTTGGGTCAGAAGCCATTGAAAGAGAGCATTCATTTGTGTATGCACCAGAAGTATATGCAGGAGAGGGGGAAAACTGCCATATTATTGTACTGGCTGAATCAAGGGAGGACCCAGAATGCTTGAAACATAAATTTAGAGAAATATGCAACCCCCAGACAAGTGTTACATTAGAGAGGCACTTAATTTATACAAGAGACCAAAAGCCAGGTGAAACCTTTGCAGCTTATATCACTGACATGAAAAATAAGGCTAAAATGTGCAGATTTCATGATTTGAAAGATGAGTTAATGAAGGACAGGCTTGTGTGTGGTGCTAATAATGCTGGAGTGAGAACAATTTTGCTTTGTGACAGTGATTTAATGTTAAGCAAAACCATAGAGATTTGTCAAATCCATGAGCTCACAGAAAGGCAAAGAAGTATACTTGCAAGTGATAAGAGCATGGCTTCAACAGCCTCTAGTCCAAACATAGCATGCAGCACATGCAAACAGAAGCAGGCCTAAGCACATGGCAGCTACAGCCCCTGCAGTTTTTCCAGGAAAGACCTGTAACTTTCTAGCAAGTTCTAAGACTAGCTCAGCAAAATGGACATGCTCAGTGCAGTATAAGGATGAGTCAGCAAAACCAAAGTCAAGTCTAATTGCTAACTTCCATAAATGTAACCACTTTCAAAAGTTTTATAAATCAAGCAAGCCTCATTCAATTAAGAAAGGCCACTCAAAAAAGCAAGCTGATCATACAGAAAGCTTCAACCCTACTTTCTATGTAGATGGTGCATCAGTGGTCTGTGAAAAGGTTAATGCAGTAGATTTTTTGGCAAATAACAAAGTATTTTGTATTGTTCCGATCAATGGTAAACCCACAGAGCTCAAAGTAAACACTGGTTCAAAGTGTAATGTAATGTCAGCAGAAACATTTGTTTAAGTGAGGTTTTGGTGAGCAACATAATTTGGTTAATTGTGAGAAGCTTGTTGCTTATGGAGGTGAAGATATTCAAACCAAAGGCTCAGTAGTGTTTTCATGCTATTCAGCTGGGAACAATTACAGTTTGCAATTTTATGTAGTTAGAAGACCTGTGCAGTCATTATTAGGTCTCAGACAGTTTAAGAATGAAACTGCTTTCTTTTACCAAATAAGTACATCATGTAAGTACACATCCCAGTTCCACTTTTAGTGATGCTGTTTTCTCAGAGTATGCTGATGCTTTTGATGACAAGCTAGGCAAACTTCCAGTTGTGTATTCCATGAAAGTAGACCCAGAGGTCAGTGCAGTGGTCAGACCAGCAAGGAAAGGTTCAACAGCTATGCAGGACAAAGTAAAGGTCCAGTTAGACATGAAGCAAGGTGTGATTTGTCCAGTCACAGTACCAATTAAGTGGGTGTCTTCCATGGTAGCTGCTCATAAGAAAATTTCAGATGAAATCACAATATGCATTGACCCAACAGACTTGAACAAGGCATTAAAGAGACCTCATCATCCTATGCATGCAGTTGAGGAGATCACCACCCTCATGCCAAATGCCACTGTTTTTTTCTATCTTGGATGTAAAGAGTTCATTTTGGCAAGTGATGATTGATCCAAATCTTCACTACTGACTGCATTTAGTACCCCATTTGGGAGACACAGATTCAGGATGCCTTTCAGAATAAATTCTTCCAATGAAGTCTTTCAGCATGCAATGGAGCAAAATTTTTCAGGCTACCCGTGCGCTATAATAGTTAATGATTTACTAGTTGGAGGCAATGTTGAAGCAGAGCATGACAGAAACCTAAGGAAATTTCTGAACAGAGTGCGTGAAGTGAACTTAAAGCTTAATCCTCTGAAGTGTAAATTCTGACTACCAGAAGTTAATTATGTAGGTCACTTATTTACCAGTACATGCTTACAACCAGACCCTTCCAAGCAAACAGCCATTTTTGAAATGCCAGCTCCAAACAATGTCCAAGCTTTACAGAATTTTATTGGTATGGTTAACTATTTGGGCAAATTTATCCCTGACTTTACTGAACTATCAGCACCTTTGAGAGAGCTGACATGCAAAAATGTTGCCTGATTATGGTTAGAACAACACCAGAGAGCATTTGATAACCTCAGACAGCAAATTGCCAACCCTCCTATATTAAAGTAATCTGATGTCCACAAACCAGTAGTTCTTCCCTGTGATGTTTCAAAATTCATCTTGGTGCAGTTGTTCTTCAAGAGGGCAGACCTGTTGCCTATGCATCTAGAATGCTTACCCAAACTGAGATGCAGTATGCTCAAACTGAGAAGGAACTTTGCTTATTGAGTTCACATGTTTGAAGTTTCATGATTATATTTATGACCGAGCTATCCAAATCGAAACTGATCATCAACCTCTAGTCACTATTTTAAAGTAGCCTCTGCATTCAGCTCCAGCAAGACTGCAAAGAATGATGCTCAGATTACAAAAATATAATTTCAAAATGGTCTATACAAAAGACAAACTTCTTTATCTGGCTGATACCTTATCCAGATCACTCAGAAATACCATGGAACAGCTTGATGCACAGACTTTTCACTTTGATGTCATGGAAGTGTATAATTTTCTACTATGAGACTTGATGAGCTAAGAGATCATACAAAGACTGATGCAATTTTGCAAACTTCAACCACTTCATCAATGTAGGATGGACGTCAAAGCAATCCTGTACCTCCAGAAGTACACCCTTACTTTCCATACAGAAATGAGATGATGATGGAAGATGGAATCATTTTCAAAGGTCCCTGTTGTCCCCAAAGTTGAACATTCCTTGAAGACAGTCCCCTTTAATAGATCCAATTCTGACTTTTATGTTACATGAGTAGGTCTTATTTCTAGACCTAGTGTGAAATACACTGCAACCTTGACATGATTGTTTTATATATGCCTGAGTTTGTATGATCGCATGTCAAAAATTAGTTCTGTATAATTGCATGTCAAAAGATAATTTCTGTATTATTGCATGTTATTGAATACTGTCATTTGATGTATGAGCTATTTCTTAAAGATGGAGTGTGTAGAAGAGAGCATCAGCATGTGTATGTACTTTATGTACCCTTAAAAAGCATTTCCAGATATAGGCAAGTGCATATAAATAGTGAGCGTGCAGGCAGCAGTGCCATTTTGAGAGAACAGCCAGAGTGGTAACATGTATGAGTGTGGTATTCAGACTGTTTACACGTTTATTTAAGTTTAAGTTACAAAGCCTCATTCCTGATGTGTTTATGTGTAATAAAGCTACTTGAACTGAACCCACAACTGTTAGTCTGTTTTATCCTGATTGGACAAGTGACAGTATCCAATTATACTTAGTAAAATTAACACTTATACAAATGGTAGTGTTTGACCAATGCAGCAAGGCATTCAGGAGAGGCCACAGTGCCACCAAATAAATATAAGTACTCTCAAAGGTTAAAATATTCTCTAAAAGACCAACCACAATGAAAAGTTTAAATATATTTAATAATAAATAATAAAAGAACATGAAAATACCACATATCTATTTACAATAAACATCAGAGTTTCAATCACAGGAAATATTAAAAATAACACCAACAGAAAGATTCACACAAATACAGAAAAACAATACTTAACTTATCTCACTAATTTTTTCTGACTGATGTAAAGAATTACTGTCCCCTAGTTCACTTACTAGAACAAGGCAAAATGAAGTGGGTGAGTGGTCTTTCTTTGTCAGGTTTCACACACAGACTGCCCTGAGACTTCTGTCTCATTTAGTATTAAATCATCATATCAGTGCTGGATTACAGAATGACATCACATACATCTGGTCATCTGACTCTGGTTCCCACACTACCAACTTTACTAGAAACTGAGCCAGAATCTTGCACATATGTGTTACCATACACACACACACACACACACACACACACACACACACACACACACACACACACACAGAGCTTTGCTAAGATGTGTTATAGCATCTGGAAGCTATAAAACCATCTCAAAAACTTCCACCCTTCCACACTAGCAATTAGTTCACCCATAATGACAATACAGCAGGATTCCTAGTCCTAGATTTCACAGACATTTTGTCTCTGTCTGCAATCAGAACTGTAAGATACAATCTTTATGGCCTAAACCACGTAATTTACTTTCAGACTATTTTTCAAAGTCAGCTGGACTGAGACTAACCCATTCTCATCCAGTATCCTCTGTTACAATATATTCATTTCAACAGCTACAATACAGTCTGCCATACAGGTGTATTTCTTTTCTGTCCAGCAGGACCTACTATTGGTACATTTTTAATACAAGCAGCTTTACAAATACATTTTCAACACACTCACCTGTACAAATCAGTTTGCTATACAAATGACATATAATTCTTTACAAAACTCCAGGGAGCTATACTTGCATATGTTACACGTCCATCGCTCTACTTCTCTAGGCATAGCTGGCAATACCTCACATCATCACATCATTGTTGGTACCTCAGTTGTTAAGTCTAACCAAAAATTGGTTATCTTTGCCCTCAGAACATCCACCCCCCCATGGTTACCAACACCACCCTTTTTACAAACTTCTAAAAGCTAAAGTTTTAGAATTGTACAATGAAATTGCAAAATTTATCCCATGCTAATCCCAAAGTGGAATCAAGTTATGCAGCCACCTAAACCAAGAACTTTTATGCTCATTTAAACAAATGCATTGTTAGGGCTGTTCCCACTAGGACCAAATACAGCGGCAAATTCAGTAATCCCACTGGTGGCCAGTAGATATAAACAAACTTTACAACAGAGAGAAGAAACTGCTTACATTACACTGTAAGACCAGAAACTCTCATCACAATAAGAACATTAAATGTCTCACCAATAAATTGAAGGCAGTTGTTAAGACCAGCAAAGTCTCCCATGAATATAAGCTTGCTTCTGAGAGTAAGAATAGGTATAAGCCTTTTCAACCATGTTAAGAAACTAAAGAATAATTCACATCAGTGCTCAGAACTTATCTATGAAAGCATCTCCTATTCACATTCTACGGCACTGCCAACATATTGGCTGACATGTTTGCTGCAAATTTCTCCACTGAAACTATCATCTACACCCAAACGTATCAGAGTTACTTCCCACCACTATCTCCAAGGAACAAATCCTTAAAGTGTTCTCCAGAATAAAAAAAAAACATCTACAATGGGTCCTGGCAACATTCCAGGTTGTCTAATAAACATTGGCAAACAGGCCCTTGTTAATCTCTCCATAAGCTGTTGAACCTAAGGCTTGCTATAGGCTATGTTCCATACACTACAGTGGTGATGCCCCTTCATAAAGGTGGTCCTACCACTGACCCAAGCAACTATAAATTCAGTAGTCTTATTAGTCTTTTTTTCTTTTCTGCAGCTGACCATCAGCTCCTTTAGCTCCTCTACTTCTTCACATGGTCTACCAGATGCACCATAGTTTCCCGTGTGCTTAACCCACCCACTCCGGGTCTGGTGAGGAAATCAGAGTGTCATGCTGCTTGATGGGGAATGTGCCATAATGTCTGTTGCTGTAGTGTGAGCAGATCCTTAGGGAGGTACATGCATGCATGCTTTTGTGTATGCACAGCCTTCCAGTAGAGCAGCTTATGACTCATACAGCACTGTGCTGACCAGGCCAGTATGCTGTATATTGCAGTGAGCCATTAGGTTGGCTGCCTCCACCCCCCCACCCCAAAATGTCTGGTTGATATTAATTACTCACTCCTTTCCTCTAGTTGCAGCCTGTCAGCACCTGTTTCACTAATAAAACATGGATTGACTAGGGCACAGAAAAGGGTTTTGACCCTCTGCATCATGGGGCCACTGTATTATCCTTGCTAGTCCTGTCCGAAAGGCCATGAACTGTATCATCACTGACCTCAAAAACTTGGACTAACAGTTTTTAACTTTTTCATTAGCATATATTTTCTGAAGGTTTTGAAGTCTGCAACTCACAATTCTGTCATTACTCAGTGATTTTGTTCCTCACAATTTGCCAAAAAAACACATATTTTATGTAGAACATTTAGGCCAGAGTGTGTGATGTACCTTTAAGAATCATTGCAGTCAGTGGACACATGCATATAAGTGCTGAGCAAGTGCAAGCGAGAGTGCCATTTTGAGTGATCAGCCAGAGTGATAGCATGCATGTGTGTAGCAGTCAGTCAGTTAGTTCATATAAGTTTAATGTTCCTGCCATCCATCCTGATGTGTTTGTATGTAATAAACTACTTAAACAAACACCTAAGCCTCTTTGTCTTATTCAGATGTAAAAGATGAGCAATATAGTGTCAGAATGGGATCCAGAGTCACAGCCATGAGACAACCAGTTAGAAATGGAGGAATATACATGAGTGAATCATCCCGACTCCTCAAATGTCTCGCAAATAAGTCAGAAACGATTTCCAGGTACTAAAACTCATTTCAATGATTTTTCTCACTACAAATATAAGACAAAGCATTCAAAACACTCAGGACATATTTCTAATTAAATGAAATGTCCAAAACTGCAACATAGTGATAAAAATATTCAAAATGTTGTGTCTTTCAGCTTTTCCCGGTTAGGGGTCACCACAGCGGAACTCCGGTCCGCTAATGATTTGCAGTTGATTTTTACGTGCCAAGTTGCCAGCCCTGACGCACAACCTTCAATGAATGTACGCCCATTCATGCATGCCTCCACGCAGAAGACGCTCTAGCTGAGAATCGAACCAGACAGTGTCTTACTGTTAAGTGACAACGCTACCGCAACACCACCACTGCAGTTTAAAAATATTCAAAATAATTATGAAAATGTTTGAAACAATATCTGAATTGCATAAAATGTATAAAAAGGGAAAATGACCATATTTTTTCACTATGTACTACTTTTTCACATTAACTAAAGCTATTCAAAATATATGAAGTGTGCAAAGTGTTGGCAAGTGTGTGCAGAATTACAGTGCAGTTATTTCATAAAGTACAGCCATTTCAAATAATATTTTGCAAAGTACAGTCTTTAGAAGAGATTATTGTGCATTTGAATATTATTACAAGTACATGGTGTGTGTGTGCATGTTCATACATAATTATAAGGGCCAAGATTGCATTATGTTTTACTATCATTTGTAGGCATGGCAGAAGGATTTTGCAGACCCACACCACTTGCATTTGATAACAATATTGCAGAAAACTGGAGAGTGTTTGAGCAATAATATGATATTGTTATACATGCTGCTTTTTCTGACAAAGACACACATACAAAAGCATTTATTCTGCTTAATTTAGCTGGTTCAGAAGCCATTGAAAGAGAGCATTTATTTGTGTAAGCATCTGCTATGTTTGTAGGGAAGGGGAGAACCACCATATTCTGGTACAGGCTGAAATGCAGGAAGACCCTGAATGCTTAAAACATAAATTTACACAAATGTGTAAGCCGCATATATAACCAATTTGAGAAATAAGGCTAAAACATGCAGATTTGGTGATCTAAGAGATGAGTTGATAAAAGACAGGCTTATGTGTGATGTTAATAATGACACAGTGAGAACTATTTTGCTTTGAGACAGTGATTTGATGTTAAACAAAGCCACTGAGATTTGTCAGATATACTAGCTTACAGAAAAGGATACAAATTTGCTTACAAATGAGAAAAGCTTGCTTCCAGTACCTTCCAAAGCTATTGTAGATAGTATGCAGCACGAGGTTAAAAGATACAGGCCTAAGGGCGGGGCCACTTCAGCAAAAACCAGAGCAACTTTAGTAAGGCCTAGGATACATGCAGCAAAGCACAAGGATGACTCAACAAAACCTGTAGCTAGCCTCATAGTCAACTGTCATAATTCTGGTGGAAATCATGAACCCAATGAGAAAAGTGCTTAGCTTTTGGTCAGCAGTGCCATTCTTGCAATAAGTGGAATCATTTCAAAAGATTTTGTAAATCAAACAAGGCTCATTCTTTTATTAAAAGAGAGCATTCAAAGAGGCAAGTTTCTCAAGCAGAAAGCTGCAACCTTACTTTTTATGTTGATGGTGTCTTGTGCTTGGTGAAACAGTCAATGCAGTAGATTTATGGGCAAAGAATGAAATCTTTTCTATTGTTCAGATTAGTGGGAGTCCTGTACAGTTCAAAGAAGATACAGCTTCAAAGTGCAATGTTATGTCAGCAGAAACATTTGCTAGAGTAAAAGCTGCAGAACAACTTACTTTGACAAAGTGTGTGAAGCTTGTTGCTTATGGTAGTAAAGAGATTCAAACCAAAGACTCAGTAGTGCCTTCATGTTACTCTGCTGGGAGCAGGTATGACTTGCAATTTCACATAATCAAGAGACACGTGGCATCATTATTAGGCCTCAGAGACAGTTTGAAAATGGGACTGCTTTCAATTAACAAAGAAGTCCACCATGTAAGCTTGAATGAGAACAGCTCAAATTTCATCCAAACTATTTTTTATGAGTATGCTGATATTTTCAAAGACAAACTAGGCAAACTCCCAATTGTGTACTCCATGAAGTTAGATTCAGAGGTCAGACCAGCATGGAAAGTTGCAATAGCTATGCAGAACAGAGTCAAAGCCAAGTTAGACAAAATGGTGCATCTGGGAGTAATTTGTCCAGTAGAAGAACCAACTGAATTGGTATCTTCCATGGTAGTAGCTCATAAGAAAAGCTCAGATGGTAGAATATGTATTGATCCAATAGATTTGAACAAAGCATTAAAAAGACCTCATCCTCCTTTGCACACATTTGAGGTGGTTGCTGCTCTCATGCCAAATGCCCCTGTTTTTTCTGTCTTAGATGCAAAGAGTTCATTTTGGCAAATTTTGCTTGATCAAAAATCTTCATTGCTAACCACATTTGGTACGCCATTCAGGAGATACACATTTCTAAGTATGCCATTTAGAATAAATTCTGCCAGTGAAGTCTTTCAGCTTGCAATGGAACAAATTTTGTTCTGGCTATCTATGTGCTATTATAGTAGATAATATTCTAGTAGGGGGCAATGGTGAAGTGGAACACGATAGAAACCTCAGGAAAGTTCTGAAAGAGGTCATGAAGTGAATCTTAAGCTGAACCCTCAGAAGAGTAAATTCAGGCTATGAGAAGTTACTTACGTTGGTCACTTGTTTGCCAGTTCAGGCTTATGACCAGATCCTTCCAAACAAACAGCTATTCTTGAAATGCCAGCTCCAGACAATGTCCAAGCCCTACAACATTTTCTTGGTATGGTCAACTATATAGGCAAGCTCATTCCAGATTTACACCAACTTTCAGCACCACTAAGAGAAGTGACACACAAAGATATACCCTGGTCCTGGTCAGATCAACACCAAAGAGTTTTTGATGTCTTGAAACAAAAAATTGCAAGTCCACCAACTCTACGCTACTATGATTTTCACAAAACAGTTACTCTTTCCTGTGATGCTTCAAAGTTTGGTCTTGGTGCAAGCATCCTTCAAGAGGGTAGACCAGTAGCCTATGCATTGAGAACTCTTACCCAAACCGAGATGCAGTATGCCCAGATTGAGAAAGAACTCTTGGCGATTGTGTTTGTATGTTCAAAATTTCATGATTATATTTATGGCTGACTTATCCAGATCGAGACTGACCACCAATCTTTATTTTGAGAAAGCCTATGCACACAGCTCCTGACAGATTGCAATGCATAATGCTCAAAGAGCAAAAGTACAATTTCAATCTTGTTTACACAAAAGGCAAACCTTTATCTTGCTGATACCTTATCTCAATCACCCAGAAAAATGACAAAACAGCATGACAATGAGCAATCTGATTTTGAAGTCATGGAAGTGAGAAAGTTTTCTTCCACACATCTTGATGAACTTAGAACTCATACAGCTTCAGATCCAATTCTCTCAACCTCTTTATCAGTCAAATATGACCTTCAAAACAATCTTGTTTACCAGTAGACGTGCAGCAGTATATTCCTTACAGAGATGAGATTTTGTCAGACAATGATATCATCATGAAAGGTCCAAAAGTAATTGTTTCAAAATCCTTACAACAAGAGTACATTAAGAACTTGCATTGTGGCCACTCAGGAACTAATTCTACCAAAAGAAGGGTGAGAGAACTAGCATTTTGGTGGTCTGTGTCAAGATATATCGAGAAAGTACTTTTATCTTGTTCTATACATAATAGTACAAAGCCACAGCAACAAAAAGACCCACTTCAATTAAGCCAGATTTCTGAACTACCTTGGTCAACAGTAGCCACAGATATCTTCGAGTGGAATGGTCAACATGACTTGGTGTTAGTAGACTCTTATTCAAATTGGTTTGGGACTGACCTTCTTCTCAACCTAACATCCAATACTGTCATTACTAAGTTGAAGAGACATTTTTCTGTCCATGGTAGTCTGCACAGTCATTTCTGGCAATGGTACACAGTTTATAAGTCAGGAGTTCAGACAATTTGCTGAAATGTGGGACTTTGTTCATATAACGAGTAGTTTTGAGTACCCACAGTCAAAAGGCTTGGCTGACTGTGCAGTTCAAAGTGCAAAACAGCTGTTAGAGAAATCCAGAAATGACAATACTGATGTTTTCCTAAACTTGCTGAATCTCAGAAACATTCCTCGTGATAATCATCTTGGTTCGCCAGCCCAGTGACTTATGTCGAGACAAACCAGAACCACATTACCAATCAGCAGCAATTTACTGATTCCATGTGCTAAAAACAACAAAGAAGTGAAAGCCCAACTGTTGAAAAAGGTTTTGTCCCAGAAGTCCTACTGTGTTAACTCCAGCAAACCACTGAGTTCTTTAAAAGAATGGGAGATAGTGAGGATGCAGACGACAAAAGGTTTTGATCTCATCATATTTGTGAAAAGTTTGTGTCAAGAACTGAGATCATACATTGTGAAATCACAAGGAATGGAATTTAGGCCTAATCGGAAGCATTTATTACCAGTGTCTGAGCCAGTGTTACAGCATCTTACCTGTAATAGAGACTCTAATTCTCAGAGTGCCTTGTCCAATGTTCCTGTTCCAGAGGACATTCTGTCAGCAATCCCTGTTTCAGAGAATAATACTGAGAGTCCAGAAGCAGAACATTCACCAGTGACTGTCACTGTTGCTAAACCTAGTCCTAAATATTAACAAGATCAGGTCACATTTCCAGACCTAGTTCCAGATACATGGCAACCTGGACATGACTGTTGTTTTGTTTATTATTGTCTGTATAACTGAATGCCTATTCAAATGTCATTGCCTGTATAAGACAGCTCAGTAAAGAGAGAGGATGTAGATAAGAGTGTGTGATATACCTTTAAGAAACATTCCAGTCAGTGGACACATGCATATAAGTACTGAGCACGTGCAAGCAAGAGTGCCATTTTGAGTGAGCAGCCAGAGTGATAGCATGCATGTGTGTAGTAGTCAGTTAATTAGTTTAAGTTTAATGTTCCTGCCATCCATCCCTGATGTGTTTGTATATAATAAGCTACTTAAACACCCAAGCCTCTTCATCTTATTCAGATGTACAAGACGAGTGACAGAACAGACCAAAAGTATAAGGAAAAAAATGTGGACATTCTACAAAAATCTGAACAGTTGTTATCCCATTCAGTCACATACTCCTACACTCTCACAGATTTCAAAATGCAGCAAACTGCAACCATCTTGAAATGTCATTCAGAGGATAAAAACTATCAAACACAAAAGTACTCAAATTAAATGAATGAATAAATAAATAAATACATAAAAATAAAAAAGCATATCAATTAGAAAATGTCAAATACCAGAAATGCATGCCCATCTCAAATATATTACTTAATGGGTACAGAAAAAGATATCCATAAGTTTCAAAAAACAATAATAATAACAATTTCCTGATGGACGTGAAAGCATATACTCACAAACAGGAGATGAGTTAGTGTAGGAAGTGACAGGAAGTGAACAACATGAAGCGAAAGCAGTCCTCATAGCAACAGAACACAGCCATTTTGACCTAGGCCTCATATTACACAGACACACACACACTCACTCATACACACATACACACACATGCAGTTGAAAGATTCTGACAGAAATTGTTTGACCAAACAAGTAAATCAAAAGATACTGGGCACAAAAATGAAACATGGTATGAATACAAATGCATAGTAAAAGAAAAATAAAGCACATATAAAAATCATCAGAGAAACTCAACAAAATAAAGACAACAAACATAACATCAGCTTAATCAAGTTACAAAAAATGACAGAGAAGCACTGCTGCTCACATCAATGTTTTTTTTTTCAGGTTTTGAGAGTTGCCACCGAAATGATTAGCCTTGTGAATACTTTTAAGAAGCAGCAGACACATCAGAAGCAAATCCAGCTTAATAAAGGTGGCTGTGAATTACTACTTGCACACATGTGTCTTTTAGTTCCTACAGTTTGCACCAGAATCATTCCTCTCGAGTATTTATGAGGCTGTGTTATCTGGAAAGAAGTATAAATGGTTGTGTAGCACTGTGCTACTGATATGCAAGTCTCCTCATCTGGACTAATTCATCCACCAGTTCTTGAGGTGTTATATAACATTAGACAATGGGCAAACTGTACATCGGTACCCTGATTGGAGAGCAAACTTTCTCTAGCAGGGTATTAATGTACAAGTAATGCCCACTGACAAATGTGTCCACTGCTTCATGGCAGCATATCAAGCAGCTGCGAAGCTTTGATTGAGAAAATGGAACTGCTGCCATTATTTTACCCTCGCTAAGCAGTGCTTTTGCTGATTAGTGTGTGTAAAATATATAAAAAAAAGAAGACAACTAAAAACAGGTGTGTGTATGTATGTGTGTTTGTGTATGTCTGTATTTGAGTGAATGTGTGCATGTCAGTGAAAGTATGAGCGAGTGAGCCATTATTTTACACCCAACTAAGCAGCATTGTTGCTGTTCAATGAGTGTAAAATAAAAAAAGGAAAAAAAAGTAAAATAAAGCACGTGTGTGTGAGTGATTGCATGCATGTATATGCGAGAGTAAGAGAGAGACACCGATTGATTGAGCAAAACAGAAAAGTATGTGTTTATTTTTCTGTCTGCATGTGTGAGTGAATGTATGCATGAAAGTAGAGAGAGATAGTGTGTGTGTGTATGTGTGTGTGTGTGTGTGTGTGTGTGTGTGTGTGTGTGTGTGTGTGTGTGTGTATGTGTGTGTGTGTGTGTGTGTGTGTGTGTGTGTGTGTGTGTGTGTGTGTGTGTGTGTGTGTCTGTGTGTCTGTGTGTGTGTGTGTGTGATATAGAGAGAGACTGAAGTGTGAAAGTGGCTGAATGATGTCCTGGTAGTGTGTGAGAGAGATTCAGCTTCCGTTGATTTCTCCTGTCCACCTGGTGAATCTGGGCATACTGGGGCAATGCAGCAACTGCCTCATGTACACAGACAACCCTCTCCTCCTACCACCCAAAACTACAACCTGTGAGAGATGCACTTACATAGCCAAACTGGAAGCAACGCTCTCTCCACCATAGATTGTGCTAGACAGTCAAGAGGAGAAGGTTAACAGCCGCACTACACCTCAAGCAACACATAGCCCTTCTAAACTCACATCACCAACACCTACACATAGCAACACTAAATCCACATATGCGGAAGCCCTTAACTGTAACCTGCCCAAGCAACAAGGACCTGAAATGCTGAAATGCAAACAAATACCAATCACAACCAAAGTGTCACATAGCTCACAACACTTGTGTGCCACCCAGCAACAGCCCCTAAGGCAAGAGAAAGTACCTAACACTTTAGTCATAGGTGACTCTATAGTCAGGCACACTGATGTCCCACACACCAGGCTGAACAAGGAGAAAATTACAGTGAGCTGCCTGTCGGGTGCCAGGATCCGCCATATAACTCATGCACTCAAGTCAATCCACAACAAGTACAAATATGACTCTGTCATTGTCCATGTTGGAGTGAATGACTTGAGACGTACCTCCTTGGACTACATGAAAAGACACATGGAAGAGCTCTTGGATCATGTGGCTCAGGCAGGTATGACCCTAGCCCTGAGTAGCATCCTGCCTTTGCCCAGAATGATACCACAATATAAGGACAAAATGATTGACTTCAACAATTGGCTAAGCTTCTGGTGTCATTCAAAGGGGATCCAGTATCTGTCTGCCTGGGACGACATGATCAACATACCACAATGCTTTGCCAGAGATGGTCTGCACCTGTTGCCCCTGGGATTCAGGTTACTGGCTAAGGCTCTTGCCACCGCTATAGTGCCTTTTTTAGGCAAGGTTCAAAGGACAAAGCCACCACCATAACAGGTACAAGCATGCAAAATCTGAAGATAATGCTACTCAATGCTAGAAGTCTAAACCTCAAAATGCACTCTCTCAAGGCACTCCTAAAAATGGAGAACATCAATATCTGTGCAGTAACTGAGACCTGGTTCAAGGCTCCAGAGAGCACCCCTGCAATACCAGGCTACAACTCTTACCACACTTTTTGGCTACCAAACCAGGATCGAAACACTAAAGGTGGAGGAGTGTCTATATTCACCAAGGATATTCACACCACCAGGTTAGTTGCCCAACACAATGCATCTAAAATTCTCCAGGTACAACTAACACTAGGTAAGACTGCAATCCAAATGGCACATTGCTACAGATCCCCCACCATGCCCCAAGATTCTCACTACACCTTTCTAAACATACTGGAAAATATTAATATACAACCAAACACCCTAATACTGGGTGATTTAAACTACCCCACCATTAACTGGGAAAACTACTTGTGCGCCAACACCTTTGCCCAACAGTTCTTGGAATTCATAAATTCCAATGCCCTGGATCAACTAATCCATAGTCTCACCAAGGGTTCCAATATCCTAGACCTGGTCATTACCAACATGGGAAATCAATGCTCCACACCTATGGCCACCCCCTCGTTGGTCAGATCAGACAATAAGCTAATCACCCTTAACATCCACATCCCACCCCACCCCCCAGTAAGGAAACCTCCATAAAAAACTTCTCCAAGGTCAACTTCATGCTACTTAAGTCAGAAGTTACAAACTTCATGACACCCATGCAGACGGGAACTGAAAGTTCGACTGCTGAATCCTACACTAAGGCACTGTACGAGCACATCCACTCATGCATGAATTGTGCCATCCCAAATAGATGCTCTCCTCCAAAAAAAGGAAGCCAGTATGGTGGTCCCCTGCCATAAACAAACTTTACAACAAAAGGAAAAAAACTGTTGCAGAAAAGAGGAAAATCCCAGGATGCAAAAAACTCCCTTACCAGCCTCAGTAAGAAGCTGAGATCCCTCATAAAATCCTCCAAAGCTAGTTATGAAAATAAAATTGCCAATGATTCCAAAGACAACCACAAGGCATTCTATAACTATGTCAAGAGTCTAAATGGCAATGCTCAGATCTGCTCTGAGCTACAACAGAATGGCATTAAATATACTGATCCCAAGGATATTGCCAATATCCTGGCAGATCGATTCAGTGCCAACTTCACCCCCCTCTCACCCTCTAAATGGCCCATCTCAATACTGGAAGATTGCCAAATTCCGGTAATAACAGCCACACAGGTAAAAAAACACACTCCCCAAAGCTAAGAATACAGCATCCATGGGACCAGATGACATCCTGGGCTGTGTACGACATGAACTACAAAATGAACTGGCACCTCACCTAAGTGTCATGTTTAATCAAACCCTCACCTCAGGCTTCATGCCCACTGAGTGGTGCACAGCTACAGTTATCCCAATCCACAAGTGGGGATCTACCTTGGACCCCAGGAGCTACCACCCCATCAGTCTGACGAGCCTGACCTGCAAGGCCATGGAACGTATTATCATGGAACTTATAAACAAAGACATTGGCAACCTTAAAACACTGGACCCCACCCACTTTGGGGTCGTGAAGGGACAATCTTGTCTCCTGAACCTTATTGACTTCTTTGAATCAGTCTCCAGAGCCGTGGATGAGGGTAAGGCAGTCCACACAGCCTATCTGGACCTCACCAAGCCCTTTGACACCATCCCCCACTCTGGAATCATAGATAAACTTACTAAGCTGGGCATTAATCCCTACGTCACTCGATGGGTTGCCAACTGGCTTACTGACAGAACCCACACTGTAAAAGTAGCTGACTCCAAATCCAGCTCCAGACAAGTGACAAGTGGAGTACCTCAGGGTTCAGTCCTGGGACCTCTCTTGTTTGGCATCTACTTCTCTGAAGTACAGGCCAACGCTAAGGGACTCTGGCTAACAAAGTTCGCATATGACTGCAAACTGGGAGCCATTACTGAATCCCCAAATTATGTGGATACTCTACAAAAGGGCCTTTCAGAAACATATGCTTGATGCCAGAGCCATGGGCTCAGGCTCAATGCCAAGAAATGTATAGTTATCCCCTTTGGGAAAAAACATATACCCGTGAATTATCACCTAGGTGGCAGTACACTAAACACTGAAAGTATGATAAGAGACTTAGGAACACAGGTGGACAGTGGTCTCACCTTCAATAACCACATCACCACAACAGTTAGGAAATCCTTCTATGTGGCACACCTCATCACTAAGGGCTTTTCATCCAGAAAAAAGGAGGTCATTGTCCCACTGTACTCATCACTCATTCGACCCATTATAGAATACAATGCCCCATTTGGTATGTACCTCTCAAGACATCTGCAATAACTGGAAAGGCTGCAGAAATACCTCACTAAAAGAATTACAGGCCTAAAGCAGATACCCTATGCTGACTACCTTAAAAAACTCCAGCTATACTCTGTCGCATATCGTCTACTCCGAGGCGATCTCTGCTTAACATACAAGGCCATGTCAAACCCAGAGCTGTTGGACATGCTACACTTAAAGAAATCCCAATCCCTCAGACCCACACGCTCCAGGGATCTAAATCTTGTCATCACAATAAACAAAACATGCTGGAGGGTTAGGTTCCTGACCCAGAGACTCCCCAGACTCTGGAATAGACTGACCATACATATCAAGCAGAGCGCCTCTTTGGCCCTCTTCAAAAGGAACCTTGATGATTGGATGGGAGAAAGGAAATTCACCCCAGGGATCACATCAGTCACCCTGCTAGACAGGGGTCCAGGGAAGTAAATAGTGTGGGAAGAAATAACCAGGGATTTATGGCTAGGCTTGTATAGGCCCTAGGGCCAATAGCCTAGTACCAACCTATGAACCTATGAACCTATGAGGATGATCCCCTGGCAGCAGCAGCAGTTTTAGGTACCTATCTCTTAGACATACCTGTTAACTTCTTAGCATAAGAAATCTGGACAAAGCCTGACATAATTGGGGGGTGGCAAATGCTGACAACTACGAACACATTTTAAATATTGCTCTTATTACAAATTTATTAGAAGAACAGGATTTGTGTTAGCATATATTTCCTGAAGGATATGAAATCTGAAACCCAAATGCATGTCATTATTTAGCAACTTTAAGCTTTATATCATACAGTGCTTTGTCAAAACACACATTTTTTATGAGGAACAGACTGAATATATAAGGCAAAAATGTAGAAATTCTGCAAGAATTTGTATAGTTTAGAGTTATGCTGCTAGATCAAGCCTCAAAACAGGAACACAAGATTTGTGTTAGCATGCATTTTCTGAAACATAGGTGACTTTGAGATCTACCACTGGCAACAGTGAAGAGGTACGTATACTTCTGGACCCTTCAGCTGAAGAAATCTGGATAAAGACTAAAATAAAGGAGAACAAACGCTCAAAAATAACAACAGATTTTAATTATTGCTCTCATACAATTACAAACTTAAATAAAAGGATTTGTGTTAGCATGAATTTTCTGAAGGAAATAAAACTCTGAGACTCAAAAGTATGTCATTATTTAGTAACTTCTGTATATAATGACTTGCAATAAACCAAATGTTTTAGGTGTAAGCGACCAAAAATATAAAGTAAATACCTGGATTTTTTTAAGTGTTATATTTTGGATGTAAAATGCTTCCTCCAACACCATTAACATGTAATACAGCAAGTATGAAACATTAGGTGGAGGTGCTATTTTACATCAAAAATATATTAAAATATAAAATAATACTTAAAAAATAAATAAGTAAAATACAACAATTTTACAGAGACCCCATTCTCTAGGTGCAATAATGCCCTCCAGGGCATGTGTTAATGTGTAATTAATGCCCTTCCAGAGGTGTAGAGGCCTTCTGCTTGCAGTATCAGGCCTCAAAACACCCCTGGGCAGGCGTTAATTACACATTAACATACACCCTGTCGGGCATTATTGCTTGCTTAACACTTTTATAAACCAGACTACTCAATAGCATGCAAAAGTTTGACAGAAGGGTCCTTTAACTGACTAACCTGAGGACTTTGTACCAAAATTCTACATATTTAAAGAGTTATTACTTTGTAAATCAATCTACTGACATAATAGTTTATTATGGCATATAAAAGTGTGTGGGTGCAGACTGCAGGTAAATTTTCCAGATAAAGCAATCATCTAATCTGCACACCAATGAATCCAGGCAAGCCCCCTACCAGCAACACATCAGTTCTGCAGTTTTGGCATTCAACCAACAAATACAATAGGAGTAGGACTGTGCTTAGATTAACTTCTACCTGCAACTGGAAAAAGGGGGTTTAACAGACACACAGATTTGCATCAACTGTCTGCACGTGAAACAATGTTTCAGGGTGTTACAGAACAGAACTGCAAAAAAAACTTAAACGGAGTATCTAATGTCCCCTTGTTCAGAGATTCCATCTGCATGCCTAACAATATGCTTCACATCTCCAGTGTCAGCAATGCATTCCTTCTTCACAAACTCAAAATAGCACGTTATGATCCCTCAGTCATTTCACCTGACCCCTAAATTACATTGACTGCATGGGTCTTGCCTTCCTCCCCTCAACAGGCAGAAATGCACTGCCCCCACTGCTTATTTTATTCATTTCTAACATTTTTTTTTATTTTATCTATTACAACTGAACTGCCTAGACATATTATCAGTCTCTTCATTAAAATCAATATCCTTTGTATTTAACTTACTTGCTCTTAAATATTGACTACACGCTATCCCATTGAAGTATATCTATGGTGCATATTATTAAAATGAAGGTATTTACATGGTTGTACATCTTTTTTTATCAATTTTAGTTCATAACCAACCATTTTCAATATAAATACTTAAATCTGAATAATTTATAGAGCTCATAGAAACTGTAGTTTAAAGGTTTAAAAAATCTGTCAGTGTGTAACAATGAAATAAAATTATTCAGATGAGTCTTGTTATCACCTCATATATAAAAAATGGCATCCACAGAACACATGTAAAAATAATATTATCATAGAATAGTGTGCTTTCATTAAAAACGTACTTATTTTCCCAACACAACAGTGAAATATTGGCATATATATTAGCAAGTGGAGTTCCCACTGTCATCCCCATCACTTGATGGTAAAATTAGTTTGCAAATAAAAATATATTAGTAAGAACTAAGTCTAATAAAATATTAATAGTTTTAATCTCTCTACTGACTTATCCAAGACCATAAACAAAAACTGAGTCTTAGTTGTATTATGATACCACTGTAATAGTCTAAAAAAAATCTCCAGTAGTCCTGGATATAGTTCTTTACATGACACAGCAACGGCTATAAAGCAGCTTCCAGATACTTAGAAATAGGTTCCATAACCCAGTCTGAGTTACATACTGTAGGACACATAAGAGGATGCATGGGATCTTTATATAGCTTAGGTAAGCCATAAATAAACAGTAAAGCAGGTTTAGAAACATGAATAAACACAAATAAAGTAATCTCTGTGCCAAACTTATAAACAAATAAATAGAACAAAGGCATAGCAAATCCAGCTGAAATGTTTCAATTCTTTAATCACACGAACCACAGAAGGTAAACTCCACACATAAAATAATGCTGCAACAATTATCCTTTACGTTTTTGTCAGCTAACTTCATCAGCATCGGCATATTCTCAAAATAAAAAAACAAGCTGGAATAAAACAACTCTTTTCCTTAAACAGTAAACATTCATTATGTTAGGTTCAAGTTTCTTACAAATAATCTAAGTTCAGTTAATTCTTCACTAAAATCAGTGCATCTAGATGGTACAAATGAAATCCATCTTTGTAATAACAACATTAGAAAAATTCACAATATTAGTCTGAAAGTATACCTGCTGCTGTTCATCCCACTTCAGGTGCGTGGACCTACATATTCGCTCATTTCCTTGGAGTTGCTGTTTCTTCTGTTTTGAATCTTGCTTCTTTCTTGACTCACTCAGAATGTCTTGATAGTGCTGGGCGGTATCCATTCTGGTAGTTGAACTACCACAGATAATAATTTGGTAAGAAAACTAGATGTCAAAATATTCTGGTTACCAGAAGCAGATATCGAGGTGAGGTCACTGTTAACATTATTTCATTGTCTTCCAAGATGAACTTCAGACATACTACCAGAAGAATTAATAAGAGGGCTTGTTACTTGTTTAATGTTTAAGTGAAAGTTGTTTATCCCAGCTTGTCAGCTACTCATTCTTGCATTTCAGAATATGTCTGAGTAACATCTGTTTGATTATTTAGTAAAGACATTGATAGGAAGTTTTATAATCTTAATGAAAATCCATCCATCTATCCTTAACCCCTTTTCCCATTTTTGTATATGGTAAGGCATTGAAAGAATTATAGACTGAATGACAACATAGGAATGAAGTCAGCTGTTAAAGGAGATGCAGTACTTATATTAAATAAAATGGATTATACTGATAGTATGACTCACTTGCTGCATGATGCATCCACATTTAAAAATGTTAATAACTCTTTTGTTGATCAAATAATACACAAAATGAAGAGTTGTTTTATGATTTACAACTAGATGATGCTGTTACACTAGGTTTATACACATATGTGCATGTTTCTAAACCTGCTTTACTGTTTATTTATGGCTTACCTAAGCTATATAAAGATCCCATGCATCCTCCTATGTGTCCTACAGTATGTAGCTCAGACTGGGTTATGGAACCTATTTCTAAGTATCCAGAAGCTGCTTTACAGCCATTGTTTAAGCTGTAAGACTGCAGTTTCTGCAGGCTGTATAAGTTAAGTAGGTTTAAGTATTTGTATTGAAAATGATAGGTTATGAACTAAAATTTATAAAAAAGATGTACAAGCATGTAAATAGCTTCATTATAATACTATGCACCCTAGCTATACTTACAATGGGATAGTGCATTGTCAATATTGAAAAGTAAGCAGGTTAAATACTAAGGATACTGGTTTTAATAAAGAGATTGATAATATGTCTAGCTGAGTTTAGTTGTAAAATGCGTAATAAGAAAATGTTTGAAATGAATAAACTGAAAGTTAGAGATGAATGTAAGGATGCTGCTAAACCTTATCTTTTATGTGATGAGTCTTCACTGGTTAGGATTGAGAATGGGATGCAATCCATTTGTTATGTAACAAAATTCAATAGACATTAGTTTCATTAAGAATATTATTCAGATTAACTGCTCCATTCTTACCTCTGCTCCTGATATTTAAAATATTGTTGGAAGCAATCCAAAATGTATGCATACCAGAGAAATGAATCTTAAGCAAATAATTTGTTATAAATACATTTTTTTGCACATTTATCGAAAATGTTAACTAAGTTTACCACACCATGTTTTAATTGTCAATTTTGTATTTACATTAATAAGAATAGTAACTTTGTACACACACACACTTTAAAATAGAGATTTTCCTTAATTATTTTACTATTTGTAGGACTATGAATTTAGTATATTTATCAACTTGTGAATTATGTAGTTATTTTTATGTAGGTAAAGCAAATTTGTTGTTAAAAGAACATATAACTTAACTTATTTCTGATGTATGTAGACAGGTTGTTACAATTCTTTGGCAAAACATGTGAATGACAATGGGAATGATCACAAATTTACATTTAGAGTTATTACCACCCTATGATCAAATATTAGAAGGAGAAATATATTTCTAAAAATAGAATGTGCTGAATACAAATAGATTAACTATTTTTGAGCATACCAACATCCACTTTTAAGTAACACAGCCAGTTTTAAACCTATCTTACAAATAAAAGCCTGAGACCAATAAACCCTTGTCAGCTCACTAAAACCATGTGCAAGTTGTAGTGCAATGTGCATACAATAGCTTGCCAATTTGTATTCAATAAGATGCTCTACACAATGTGTAGAATCACATAAACATTATGGTATGCTAATTATTACATAAACAGCGGAACTGTATGCTAATCAACCAATCCAAGATGATGGACCTATTCAACAAGCTATAAAGCAATCATGTACATTTACAGACCCTCACACAGCACTACCACTGCCCTCCTTTCCTTTACTGATTACATCAACAAACAACAAAACCTAAATAATCTTTCTTCTGCTCTATTTATCGACCTGTCTAAAGCATTTGACATGGTAAACCAGCAGATTCTCATAAACATACTAAAATCTCTGTCATTAGATCCACTTTCCATAAAATGGTTCCAATCCTACCTTGACAAATGACAGCAAGCAGTACTATGGCATAACACTCTATCCACCCATCTACCCGTTACCATAGGCATTCCCCAGGGGTCCATACTAGGACCTCTTCTCTTCTCCATATTTATAAATGACCTCCATCTAGCTATCCCCCAAGCCACTTGTATACAGTATGCTGATGACTCCACACTACTATGCTCAGCTACATCCTCCCAAGATCTTCACTCTCTCACCCAGAAGGTATTCAACATAGTAGAACAATGGTTCACTCAGCGTTGCCTTCTTCTGAACCCAAAGAAAACCAAACTCCTCCTCTTCACTCCTACTCAAAAGTCCTCTCCTCTTCATTTCTCTGTGACATCTACCAATGGTACCATAATATCTCCAGACTTTACCACCAAACTTCTAGGTGTGACCATCGACAATAATCTGAACTTCGACATCCAAATCAACAATACTATAAAGACTGTCAACAAAAAAATCAGCACTCTCTATAGGATTGAACCCTTCCTTTCTCCTACTGCCAAAACTACTATTGCTCACACTCGTTTGATCTTAACACTCCTTTACGCTTCTCCTATTTTTACTAATCTATCCAAGACTGTCTTCAGCAAATTGGAATCATCCTATAATAACATTGCAAGATTTGCAACAGGAAACCCATTTAGAACCCACCATTGTATAAATCTAAATCAGCTAGGATGGTTAGAACTGCAACACCTGATTAAATTTCCCCAACTAACCATTGCCCACAACATTCTTTACAAACCTTCTAATACTCCTAGTGTATCTAGCCTCATTACCCCCTATAAAAATCTGAAGTCTCTACGCTCCTCACACAAACTTCTTGTACACACCTCTAAATCTAATAGCAGGGCTGGGGATTCTCTCTTTTCTTATACTGTAGGTAAATCCTGGAATCTTCTCCCTAATGACCTCTCCTCACTTACTTCCTTATCACTCTTCAAAAACAGACTTAAACTTTACCTCAAATCATACTGGCTATGCCCCTGTACCAAACTGGACTAGTCATCTATCTCTTTATACTTGACCTTGCCTGTCCTGTGCTTACTATCCACTGTTACATCTTCCTTCTTACTGTACTTCTCTCATGTCGCCCTATTGTGCACCATCTCACTTCTCCTTATATACCTTTTTTCTAATAAGTTCTTAGTAAAATCACTTCACAACTAACTTCCTTTCTCTCCTATTGTCTTTGCCTGTACTTAGTCCCTGTACCTTCTTTTTGCACTGTTTATGACTCTTGTCCTCTTTTCACACCCTGTGCTAACCTCTATGCCTTACTGCACATATCACCATTGCTTGGTTATTTTTTATTATATTTTTACTATTTTTGCTATTTTTTTCTTACAATTTTTTTGCTTTTTGTTGTTTGCAATTTGTTATTTGTATTTGTATTTTATCATGTCTTGGAGCTTATCTCCCCGGGCCTCTACTGAAAGTTGACATATATCCAGCCCAGTCAACAAATGTAAAATAAAAAATATATATAAAATAGTGTAACCTTTTGCCTTGTACTCCAAAAACGACTGAAATACAGCCACTGAAACTACACTGCAGGAAAACAATGCTAGGGGCTGCTGCTGCTCTTCTGCATATGTATATGCAACAGGCTTAAGCCTGTACGTCTGCTGCTGATAGACCTTAGGCAAGGAGGAGAAGGGTACTTTTACCCCATTTAATTATCATGGTCTGCATGAGATGGAAATAGTAATGTGTGACAGGGTGGGCAGAGACACACTCCAAGAACTCTGTAACCATTGTTTTCCTCATCTGAGAGCTAGAGCAAACTGAGGGGAAGTGATACCTGTGGAGACCAACGTATGTTTAGAACTTTAAATATTAGGTACAGAAAGCTTTCAATGACCCACTGGGGACATGCTGGAGGTGGTATAGGCACCAGTATCCAGGATCCTGCATTAATTCCCGAATATCATGCTACAGCATGCCAGTGACTGTATATATTTCCCCTACACCTCTGAGGACAGAGTTAGAACTATGCAGTATTTCTATGATGTAGCACACTTCCCTGAAGTCTTGGGTGCCATAGACTGCACGCACATTGAAATCAAACCACCCCTCAGGAACAGGGAAGGATTTAAATCAACAGGGAGGGCTTCCGCTCCATTAACTGCCAGGTCATGTGTCACTGGCAACTGTGGCAGTTACCACGACTCCCATATCTGGCACATCTCACAGTTCTACCACAGGTTTTCCAGGGGTGATGCCTCACATGGTTATTTACTGTGGGATGCAGGATATGCACTCGAACCATGGCTGATGACACCCATCACAAATGCATATAAACCCATGGAGGAGTGCTATAATGAGGCACATTCTCAAACAATAAATATCACAGAGCATGCATTTGGGCTGATGAAGTTATGGTTTCAGTGCCTAGAGACATGGGGCTTCAACAGTACGATCCTAGTACTTATGCTGAGATTATCACAGTCTGTGCCATTCTACACAATATCATCCTATGAAAACAGCTGCAGCAGGAACACTAAGGAGAAGAAGCGCACATTCCATGAGCACCAGCAAGGTCACCACTGTCACAGACAGGTGAGGAGTCAGAGTGGGACTTACCAGCTGCTGTAGGTGCAGGTAGATGTAGGCATGTACAATATGCCCTCATCCTTGCCAAGAAGCAGCACATAGCACACATGCTGTCCACCTAAGAGGTACACCTTTCATCGTATGCACATACATAAAGTAACATTGATGCCAGACAATGCTTACAACAAAAAACAAACTCCAGAGAACAAACAAAGAGGCAACATGGTATACCAGACCATCCAAATTTATTGTTAGCGCTTTCGGGCGTAACAATGTACGACCTTCTTCAGACAAAAAACCTGAAAGACAGTGACATCATCAGATCATCAATTCATAAGTAAAGAAACATTACACATAACTAAAACATAATAAAAATACATTTAACTACAGTATGAAAATCTTAGCCCTGTCTCCAAGACAAGGTAAAAAAGTGAGTTTTTAACAAGTTAACTTCTTTCCAAAGATTTTAATCTTAATAAACATTTTAAGGAACATGATTCATTTAAACCTGGGTACATATAATCATTGGTTAGGACGTGCCACTATAATTCTCTTTGCTCCAATAACAATTGCTATGGCCCACTGCTAATGCTTTCTTTAACCTGCTCTTTTCACAAGAAATAAGAAGGAATGCCCAGGAAATTCAATTACATGCTTTCCTAGTGCATTATTACAATCTTGCTTATGTATGATGTACTGATGTTCATATATTCATTGCTTCAATTGTCTTTTATTTTTTCCTATATAAAACCGTGGACAGCTTTGGCACTCAGCTAAATAAACCAATCCTGGGCTGTTGCAATTATATCTACCACTAATGGAATAGGTAAAATTTCTTATAGTAAACACATCCACACAGATACACACATACTCACTATCTTCCACCACCTATGCAATTTGGATTTTAATAGTATAACAATGGCTAGGATGATATGTGCTCTTGTCTGTTAGACTAGTAATGTCCTATGAGCACATGAACATTGCACATCATTGTTGTTGTCATCCACATGTGCTGTGTTGACGTATGGATATACTGCAGCCCTACAACAGTGTATTCCAATCTGGGATTTGAGCTAATGTACTGATGGCCATTGCTGCCATTTGGTTACATGTTCATTCCATAATAGCTGTAGTAATATGCCTCCTGAGGACTGACGACATGGGATAAAGCTGTGTATATTGTTGCCTTACTAAGGCATGTATACTTGTGGAGACTTCCCATACTCTGGAACAAACAACCTATCTATATCAAACAAAGCTCCTCATTAGCACTGTTCAAGAAAAATCTTGATGACTGGATGGGAGATAGAAAATTCACCCCGGGTATCACTTCTGTGGCTCTGCTCTACAGTGGCACAGGAAAATAATTTTCTTGGGTGGCGAAAGCCAGGGTACCTTTGGCTAGGCTTATATAGGCCCTAGGGCCAATAGCCTAGTACCTACCTATGAACCTATGAACCTATGAGTACACCAACATTCTACACAGTTCTCATGCAACCATCACAGTGACAGCTGCAGTATGACGCAGGTGTGCATGTGTACATCTAGCATCTGGAAATATTATCTGACATATGTCAGTGTTACATCATACTGATTACATGGGTACATATGCCTGGGTTCATCTACATGTGGTAATGTTGTTATATACACAAACATATGACATATTCAGATTCACTTGCAACCTTGGGTAATTCATTGAAGCACAATTGTGTTGCTATTCACAAGAATTATTCAGGTGTTCCACAGAAGCACTGTGGGACTGTCAGCATTTCTGTCATTAACGGTTCTATATGAAACGCATACACCTCAGTTGTAATGAGTCCATATATGGTATCAGAGCCACACCCCCACATTTCCAATGATAAACATATCGTCATATGATGTACAACTGATAGAGTTGTATGACTGTGTTAACAGTTTTACTATATCACATGTAATTCATACTCAAGTTTGTATTTGGAGGTGTTGTCACAAATAATTTTTTAACTAAGTCCAAAATTGTAAGGTGAATACACAGAGATGATTGTGAATGGCACCATCCATACTCACCAGAAGGAAACAGACAACCTGCTAGCTGTCAGATTTGGATCAAACCTCACCATTTCATTCATGTTCATCACCCAAAGTATAACTGCCACCATTCCTCATCCGATTTTCTCAAGAGATCAGCTCATCTCTGTGCTGTCTAAGGCTAAAAGCATGGCATCTATGGGCCCTGACAACATCCTAGGTTACCTTTTAAAAAACTTAAAACCTGACCTAGCAGACCAACTTGGATCCATGTTTAATCACAGCCTCCAGACAAACTATGTTCCGGTAGAATGGTGGACAGCAACAGTCATTGAATTGCACAAGGGAGAACATCACCCGACCCAGGGAATTATAGACCCATAATCCTGAGTAGCTTCATGTATAAGGCAATGGAAAGAGTCACCATGGACCTTATCAACAAGGACATAGGTAACCCACGACTCTGTAACCAACCCATTTGAGATTCGTTAAGAGTAGATCATGTCTGTTAAATCTGGTTGACTTCTTTGAGAAGGTTACCATGTATAAGGGAAATACTTGCATCACACTTAACTTGACATGGCCATGACATTTGACACAATTCCACACTCAGTCATTACAGAAAAACTCTAGTAACTGAGCATAAACCTCTGTGTCTCCAGGTGTGTAACCAAATGGCTCACCGACAGGACACGTACTGTCAAAGTGCGTGAATTTACCTCTAGCAAGAAGCCAGTGACCAGGGGTGTGTCACAGGTTTCTATACTAAGCCCTTTTCTGTTTAGTATTTAATTCTCAGAAGTCAAGGCAAACAGACAATCTGTCTGACTAATAATGTGGATGACTGCAAATTGTGAATACTCAATGAATCCACAAATGCTATCAATATGCTGCAGAAAGTATCAATGTACAGAAATAGTTGGTGCCAAAGCCATGGAGGGAAAATAAATGAATAAAATGCGTAATTATTCCCTTTTGGAAAGCAAATACCCAAGCTAGTGACAATATAGACAGCAAAGCCCAAATAATAGACCCAGTAGCATGCAATCTGGGTACTCAGGTTGATAGTAATCTGAACTTGTGTGGACAGGGGTGACAGTTTCTTTCTATGTGGCACAACTCATATGTAAGGGCGTGGCATCCACATCAAAGGACATTATAATTCCATTGTACTTGGCCATCATCACAACAATAATTTAGTACAATGCACCCCTTTGCATGTACCTCACCTGATATCTGCAACAGCTGGAGTGACTCCAGAACTTTCTCACTAAGAAGATTTAGGGTATGAAAAACAAGTCTACATAGAAAGATTGAAATCCCTATCACTGTATTCTGTCTCCTACAGACCACTAAGGGCCATTCTGTGTCTTGCCTACAGGGTAATCTCAGATTCAGACCTGATGAAAATGTTACACATTGGTAAAGCAAACCGCATGAGGGTCACTCGTTCCAGGGATCTTAAACTAGACTCTGACATAAATAAATCATGTTGAAGAAATAGATACTTCTCTCAGAGACTACCCCTTTTCTGCAACAAGCTTCCCATTCACATAAAGCAAAGGCCTTTCCTGACCCTTTTCAAAAACAACCTAGAGCAATGGATGGATAATCATAATTTTACTCATGGGGTGGCACCCATGTCCCTGATGGACAGAGGCAGTTGGTATCAGACACCATAGCATAGTTTCATTCCTGTGTGAACTTCATTCACCTAGCTATTGAAAATTGTGAAATTTGGGTTAAATATGGCAAGTCCTGTAAGGGCTCTTGGGGACTTAGGCTAGTACTCTCCTATGAAGTCCAGCTGTAGCTTAGGTACAGCTATAGTACAACTCCACTGCATCATGGGCATAAATACTACATCACATCAGTATTACAACTTGATAGTTTGCATGAACACATACTTTGGCATATCAGGATTTCATGGCAGTCTAAGTTTTGACTGGCAATGTCAGGAGGACAGTGATTATGTGGCAATTATCTTGAGGTTTGTGAAAAATATGACAGTGACAGCTTCCTCAATCATTGACACTAGACTTTGCACTGCTGCACTTTCTGTGCACATGGGCAGAGTTGATGAGTTGCCATCATTCTCGCATACAGCTGTACCATTCATTATAACTGATCACTTCTTAAGTCACACATAAGTTGCAGATGCGGAAGACAATATCCATTGCTATTACTTGTGACAGATGCATGCAATAACCAGTTGTCTGTAGGGAATCCACTCATAGTGTGGAGTTTGTGTTATCAGTATGGCTGATACCTACATCGGCAGTATATTATATTTGGCAGAGTGAGCTCACACACACATCTGGCAACTATACAGAACTAATTTTTGGGATGCACATCCATTAGGATTTGACAGTGTAGACTTGCCTTCAAGTTGTTCTACTATGTGTGTGTGTGTGTGTGACACATCTTTCTGTGTTGCACCCAGCTCAGTGACAACATTGATAGCATAGGTTTGATTCTTGCATGGGGAGGATTATGGCTTATGTGCCATGCAAACTTCTCAATTCACCACGATTACTCCTAATTTCAAATGCAGGTTTAACACTATCCCACATAACCCCTTCAAAACTGGTCACTTTTTGGGAAAGGGGTAATAAATTCCCCCTAAAAAATATTGACAATCATTACAGTTGTAAATGTCTATTTTTGCAGGCCATATATAATACTTTGCAATCACATATTCTATTAGTGCAGTAGATTAATTGTCATACTTAAAAAGTGTCCAGGATTGCACCTGTTTCTTTCTATACTAGTATGGTATGTGCCCCTGACTGGTTGAGAACCATGGTGGCATGTCATAGTCAAGCAAGCCATTTTGCAGAACTTCAGAGTATGCACATACCTCCTTTGGATAAACGATCCTTGCTAAATGTTCTTTCCAATGAGCATGTCAGTGATGTTTATATCACAACCATTCATCTCCATTGACATGTAACTTTGTGTGACTTTCATATATACACCATCATATCTGTTGATATAATATATATTTGCACAGGAGGTGTAAACAGCAGTACATACTGTGCTACCTACATATGTGCTTAATGCTGTGCTACTGACTTATCATATTTGCCATGCCCTCTTCCTCTTTATTCATTCCTTTAATTAATTTCTGTGCCCATTTTCATCAGCACAATTTTCTTGCTCAGTGTACATATTCCTGAATTTGCCTTTGCTGTTTAACATCCCTCTCTCCATTATTTCATTCTGCAAATAACTTTTGTAGCATACACTGCACTCAGGACACTTTTCTTTACTGTGTTATTACTGCTGGTATTGCAGTATTTTCACCCCAGTAGTCATTGTGGCTGTCCTCACAATCTCACTGAGCAGGTTTGGCGTAGACAAACTTGAATGCATCTTCTTCTGTGCTTGTGTTACTCTGCACAGTTTCCTGGTTGGCAACATGCTTGATGGCCATAACACTCTGTTTGTTTTGCTGTAAGTGCGATGAGCAGCATGAATATGCTAATAGCACTGCTGCTCATTGATCTAACATGTAAACTCCATGTAGGCTTCATGCAAATTTATGCATTATTGTCTGCTGTGTTCTGATTGCTGTATTGTGGTCATGTGATTTTTATTTAAACTTAGTGTTAGTTAATAATTAGAATCTAGCACCGAAGAAGAGATTTTTTTTCTTGAAAGCTTTGCTTCTTCATAAATTGTTTATTTTATCCAAACTGGAGAGGACTTTTCTCCTAACTTTGTTTATATTGCCTTTAGTGTAATCCTTCTAAGCTGACAGACTGTTTTGTTTTGAATGTCCACAGCAAGCTCAGCTACAGTCTTGACAGAACTATATCTCAGATCTTCAGATTGTTTATTCCTTGTAAAGGTAAGAAGGGACAATTTGTGTCAGAACAGACCATATTCAAATGGTTGTTTAAGGCTATTATCTTTTCTTATATTCACCATAACAAATGTAGTCCAGACAGGGACAAGGCCCTCTCTACTAGGGCCTTGCCTTCATCTATGACTTTTTTGGAAAGGTTTGGTTTCTAGAAATATTCTAGAAGCTGATACTTGGCCCTCTACATACTTTTACAAAGCAATATAAGCTTGATTCCTTATCTAGGTCCAGATCAAGGTTTGCTCAGCCATTCTCTAATGCTCGTCAACTCTTCGCCTTCCACCTCCCAAATGTACTTACCCATGGTAACCTTCCCAGACAGCTAAGGCTACTGCAGCAGTGGTCAATATGATGAACATAATAAATCCGTGTAAGTTGAACCTCCCATAACAGTAGATGTTCCATTGATCAATGATGCAGTAGCTGCTCCTCCCTCCATCATCTTCATTTTTTTGATGTATTTTTTATGCCAGGGTCTAGGCATTTATTTTTTGGTGTTACTAGTATAGTCCTTTCAGGGCTCAACCTCCATCCTTCTGCTGGCAGGAAAGCTCTGAAGGGCTTTAAGCCAAAACATGTATTTTAGTCAGCTCAACTCAAGCTGCTTGACAGTTTGGGTGGATGGAAGGTGCCCTGAAGCTAGGGAAGCTGGACAGTCACTATATCTTTGGCAGTATATAGCCAAGGCTACAAACATTTACTGTTATGTAAGTTCAGCTTATACAACTGTACTTTACAGTACACACAAGCCTGATTCTCACAGAACATGTAACATCTCTCAAAACTGTATAGCGCAATGGTGAAGAATGTTTGTTGATTGAATGTTCCATTTAAGAAGGTATATGATGCTCTCAAAACACTAAAGATGAAGATAGCCCTAGTACAAGAAATCAAACTGGAAAAAAAACTTTTTTGGATGGTATCCTGAAAAATTGAGGGGATGAGTACAACATATGGGATGACCTTTGCTAAGCATGGTGTGCTGACCTTGGTTAGAGGTGATCTGGTGGTAAAACCTGGATGTTGCTGCTGATAAAGACAGCAGATGTGCTATCATCCAAAACCCCTGCAGGAGTACAACTGAGTGGGAACTTCTACTGACCAAACTATGAGAATCCAGGCATATCTGGGTGTTTTCCTTCTGAATTTGAGTAAATTGGCAAGTCTACATATCATTCCAAGAATACCAGCAATTCATCCTCATGGGAAAAAAGGTGAATGGTCACATACCAATAATAATAAAATGAGTGTCAATTACTAGATGTTAAAAAAGAAGGCTGGCTCCCATTACTTGTTGTTATGTATGTGTTTTTCCGTGCGATGCAGTAAAATTGACTAAAAAGAAAGTTTGCCACAAAACTACTCAAGGGTACTCCATTCATAAAAATCTATACAAACTACCTAAAGCTCTTTTCAGGGTAATTGAACTAATCAAATGAAGCCTGTGGGAAACATTATGATAACATAAAATTTCTCAAAAATGAATAAATGCACAGGCCAGATTCATCAATGCCTACACTAAGTGTACACTATCTGTATTCAAGAACATCCCTACCACATTATTTGTGCTTTCTACTCACTCAGAAAGATTACACTAAGTGTACATGTAGTCTACACATTGTGGCAACCTTTATGAAACCCCTTGATATTTAACACTGCAAGAAAAGCAGTAGGAAAAGTAAAATTAGGAGGAAAAAGGTGGGAGTCATGCTTGTGCTGATTGCTCACTCAAAATGGTGTACACTTAGGCATTAATGAATCGCAGGGGAGTCTGTAGTTATCTGGTTTGGGTAAAATATGAAATAATTTATACTGTAGTTAATGACTCTGATGATCTCCTAATTACAAAATTCAGGCCCATATTCAGAAAAGTTACAATAAAATGCACACCTTGTAATAACTTTTTTAATATTCAGAGAAAGCCCTTCCACAGCTCTGCAGCACAAAGCATCATGGTGAGCTGTCGCTGCAGCTGTAATAGATGCTAATGAGACAAGTTGGGGTAGGGGCATATGCTAACTAGCCATCTATTGTCCCCTGGAACTGCCAGCAATAAGGTATTTATGCAGCCAAGTAACACAAAGCATTGGAACAGCCATTGGAACAGCCTTACAAGACTTTCTGCAGATATATACAGCCGAGTATATATTTTTCTGTATTATAGAGCTAAATTGTTGCTTAGATATCTGTTGTCTTAGTGTTCTGCAAATATACAGAGATCAGTATATATTTTTTAGGTTTTATAATTTGCACTCTGATTCCTCACATCTCTGTTGAAACTTTCTTCCCCACCTCCCTTCATTGTGGTTTCTATTGCTTGTGTGTAGTTAACTTAAGGTTCCCTTAATTTGAACTGTTAATAGCAACAGTCTGCATTTAAAGTGGAACAGCCTTACAAGACTTTCTGCAGATATATAGAGCTGAGTATATTTGTCTGCATTATTCTGTATTATAGAGCTAAATTGTTGCTTAGATATCTGTTGTCTTAATGTTCTGCAAATATACAGAGATCAGTATATATTTTTTGGGTTTTATAATTTGCACTCTGATTCCTCACATCTCTTTTGAAACCCCCCCCTCCCTGTTCTGGTAGTAGTTTAAATTTGGTGGCTTTTGCAGTGCCCGCTCCACTGTAGATTTGATCTAGGACACTCCCCCAGTCCCATCTCTTTACAGCATTCTACCTAATAAACCCTTTCTGCACTTGCTTTTAGTCCTTTTTAATTAAATAACATTTTTTCAAACTGTGTGTAGATTAATATTGCTACATACTCAAGTGTGCCAGCTTGCACTGCATGTGAATTGTTTTTACTACTGTTTTTGCTACTTTTCTGGAAAAAAAATTGTAAGCCTGTTTTCTACCTTTCCTGTAATTAGTGTTCCAGATACAGATTTGCTGTATCCAGGACTATTTGTAAGCTTCTGAGCCCCCAAGCCTTTCTGTGTTGGAGGGAAGCCTTCTAGCTTATCAGTGGGAGTGGTAAGCACTAGGTAACCTCTCTACCACATAAGGAGTGGTTCTGGCCCAGAATTTGTAGTTATTGGCCGTTTGGGTGGTCTTCCATCTCTCTCAACTTTCTGATTTGAAGGCCTGCATTTGCACTTGTTTCTGTCCTGTAACTCCTGGGCCCATCTCATTTGCTCACTCAAAAAAAAAATCTGCTTTTACTGTATTTGTGTTTCTTCCTACTTTATTTTGATTTTGCGTAATCTTAAAAGTACTCAATTGTATTTATTACTGCTTGGTGTAACTCATTCTAAGCATTTTAGTTTAAGCACTTGGGCTTCAGACCAGTTGTTTTACATTAGGAAGGTTTGTGGTCTGCAGTGTGGTGGCAGGACAGGTAGCTTACATCCTTCTAAGTTGGGAACTACTGATTGAGGGCTCAGTGTCTGTTGTTCTAAAAGTGTATTAATTCTGTTTTAAGCACTTGGGCTTCAGGCCAGTTATTTTACATTAAAAGGGTTCGTGGTCTGCACTCTTGTGGGAGGAGAGGCTGGACTCTGCCCTTCTAGCTGGGAATTTCTGGTTAAAGGCTTATAGTGCCTGCATATCTAAACTGCTTCTTACTGAAATTGGTACACCTTGTTTGCTGTAACATAGACTAGATCCAGGCCTGCTGAATCTAGCTTTGTTTGTATAACCTGAGCACTAATCCAGGCATTCTTTAAAGTATTCAATTGTATTTATTACTGCTTGGTAGTAACTTGATTAAAGTGTAGCTATCATTCTAAGTCTTTTGGATTAAGCACTTGGGCTTCAGACCAGTTGTTTTACATTAGGAAGGTTTGTGGCCTGCACTGTGGTGGCAGGACAGGTAGCTTACATCCTTCTAAGTTGGGAACTGCTGATTGAGGGCTCAGTGTCTGTTATTCTAAAAGTGTATTAATTCTGGTTTAAGCACTTGGGCTTCACACCAGTTGTTTTACATTAAGAAGGTTTGTGGTCTGCACTGTAGTGGCAGAACAGGTAGCTTACATCCTTCTAAGTTGGGAACTGCTGATTGAGGGCTCAGTGTCTGTTATTCTAAAAGTGTATTAATTCTGGTTTAAGCACTTGGGCTTCAGGCCAGTTATTTTACATTAAAAGGGTTCGTGGTCTGCATTCTTGTGGGAGGAGAGGCTGGACTCTGCCCTTCTGAGCTGGGAATTTCTGGTTAAAGGCTTATAGTGCCTGCATATTTGAACTGTTTCTTACTGAAATTGGTACACCTTGTTTGCTGTAGCATAGACTAGATCCAGGCCTGCTGAATCTAGCTTTATTTGTATGTTGCTTGTTTGCTTCTTATTTCCCTGAAATGCTAATTCCACCTAAAACATGGCTTTTCAGTGCTTCTGTGGATCCCTAGTGATATCTGCATTGCTTACTGTACTTATTTCCTTGTTTCACTTGAAAGAAAGTTACTGTTTGTCATTTTTGCATTTAAGTTACCTGAAACACATTGCATTTAAGTTACCTGGCACTTGCTCACTAAAGCAATTATATAAGTCAGCACTAAAATATTAAAAGTACTACACCCTCACAAACTCCCCTTGAGTACCTCGTTCCCCTTTGGCCATTTTTTTTCAATTATAAAGGAATTCCCAATACTATTCTAGCATGTCTAAAGGTCAGTTGTCAATCTCCTCTCCAGTCCAGCTGGTGAATCTCGGAATCTTGAGGCAATGTTACAACTGCCTCATGTACACAGACAACCCTCTCCTCCTCCCAACAAATTCCAACACATGTGAGAGATGCAACCATATAGCCATACTGGAGGCTAAACTCTCTCAACTCAGTACTGGCAAAACCAGTCAGGAGGAGAAGGAAACCACATTCACTACAATTCCAATCTCACATAGATCTACCACGACAGCAAACCAAACACATAAATGCACAAAAACATACTCGGAGGCTTTAAATAAAAATCTGCCTAAGCAGCAGAGACCTCCAAACCAGACACCCAAGCAACCGCTACCCCAAAACAAAACTCGTGCAACACATAGCTCACAAAGCCAGTGTGCCGAACAGTCACAGCCCTTAAGGCTAAACAACACACCTGATACACTTGTAATAGGTGACTCTATCATCAGGCACACTGACGTCCCGCTCACCAGGCTGAACAAGGAGAAGGTCACGATGAGCTGCCTGTCGGGCGCTAGGATCCGCCACATAACACAAGCACTCAGGTCCCTCCAAGGCAAGTACAAATATGACTCAGTCATTGTCCATGCTGGTGTGAATGACCTGAGATGTACCTCCCTGGACTACATGAAAAGAGACATAGAGGAGCTCTCTGAGCATGTTGCCCAGGCCGGTATGACCCTGACCTTGAGTAGCATCTTACCCTCACCAAGAATTATGCCACAATATGAAGACAAGATGATCAATTTCAACAATTGGCTTAAGTATTGGTGTCATTCAAAGGGGATCCAATGCCTGTCAGCCTGGGATGACATGCTCGACAAGCCACAATGCTTCACTAGGGACAGCTTGCACCTGTCACCCCTGGGCTTTCGGATATTGGCAAAGGCTCTTGCTACCGCCATAGTGCCTTTTTAGGCAAGGCTCAAAAGACAAACCCACCTCCATAGGT